>NW_007577916.1:144999-163307 GCF_000690725.1 Stegastes partitus
GAACGTAGCCAATCTGTGGGATTGTTCAGTCAGATAATACGCCGTCATCCTGATTGGTGACATTAAATGTCATGTCGGAGTCACAATCCAAGGCTGTCGCTATGTTAAGCCTGTTTTTATGGGTTCTGGTGGTTTTTCCTACAAACCTGTCGGATAGCAGGTTTAGGATTGTTAAAGGTCGATCATAGAGTCACCACTGTACTGTAAATATATGACGTATGGGATCACCTAATCAGTGGCATATTCATCTGAGCACACCACTATGTACAGGTGTGAGAATGGAAGCAGAGGAAGAAAGACAACAGGATGTCCTGAAAGACAAACTCTTTGGGAAACTGACCCTTTAAAGTGTGGTTAAGAACTTTATACAAAGAGATAGTTATGGTGGATCCTCAGTTCATCAAGAGACTGGTTTATGATTGGTTGTGTGATGAACAAAGTCCAAAGTTTAAGACTCAGTGTCTATGGTATGGCTGTTGGTGTATCTCACTCACCATCGTGTCTCGGCCTATCGGAGCAGAGAAGACATACTCCAGCTGAAAGACGACTGCCAGAGCCTGATGCTTGGTCAGCCTGAGCTCCAGGCTGCTGCGAAGGCCCAGCGTCTGAGGGAGGGACGATGAGCTGAACACAGACACATAGAGAAGGATGTGAGGCTGTTACTGAAGAAATGACAAGGCTTCATTAAAACGTGCAGCGTCCCATTATTCCTTTTAATGCATTTGTATTTTCTATTAGAAGTAAACAAAATCAATGTGATGGAGGATTTACAGCCGCTCGCTAAACGCTCCCTGGCGAGCGCCGGCCTCCTGTGTGAGGAATGGAACAGCGCTCTAGGTGTTCCTCATTCACAGTTTGCATGCACCATGCTGCTGAGGAGCGCTAGCATGTCACGAGGTGGGGCCGAGTGCCTGTTCTTCCTTCGCTTCATGGACTCTCTGGAGTCCTTTTGTTTCCACTTTGGCTGCAGTCTGAATCCATCACAAGCAAGACAGACGCTCAGCGTTTAACTGGCAGCATGATTATTGTTCGTGTTATCATACTAAACCACAAGCACTTCATCTTATGTCAGACCACTGATGATCACTGTTGTCATATAATACAGTCGTCCAGCGCTGATGTTGGTGTGTTTGGATGTTTGTGCCACCTTCCTCTGCTCTGAGGACGCCCAGATAATCATCTACACAATAACTACATTTAGCTATTGTCTGATTTGAAACAGTCACCACAGTAGATTTAGATGTGCTGTGGAAAAGGGGGTCGTCTCGCTGTCTCTGTGTCGTGAGTTGAGCTTTACAGCATTTTTTTTTTCTTTTATTTTCCTTTTGCATTTATTTGATAGATTCATGCGATTCTTAGCTGCGAGGTCCTCTGCGTCATTATTTCTTGAAACCGTAACAATGATCTCACCTAATTATCCTGACAGGCAGAGCTTAAATAAAAGCTCTGGCGCTGACAGAAAGGTGTGGAGGAATGTCATAAAACACGCTCAGGCTACGCGGTGGCTTCTGCCATTTCTGTCCAGCGACAGCGTGGGTGTGCACACCATTATACTTTCAACCAATTAGGGATTTTGCAGACAGTGCTGTCAACACAAACACATTCCTTCACACCCCTAACAGTGGGTATCATTAAGATAAGACACAGTTAGAGTGCGTCGAGGAATCAGAATTCAGACTTTACGATGTAGATGAGGAAACATCACATTTATGAACTGGAACATGCTCAGTCTGACTACTTCTGTTACAGCAGCCTCTACGTCACATTATTATAGTGAAGCTGAATGAAAACACACAGCTTGCATTACAGGCATTCGTTAGGGCTGCTTCCTCAAATAGAGTCGGTTCTGATTCTTTGAGCCAAACGTTTGTCTATTCACGTGACAACATTCACTGCGGTCGTGGCTACCTGGTGAGAGAAGCTAAACCTGAGGGGCAGTGATAGACCCGATCCCAGCCTCAGGACTTACAGACGTTCCCGCTCAGTGCTGGAGGACTGTGGGCTGTTTTACTGTTAAATCATGAGGCACATGTGGGTCTTCTGTGATTCTGCATATCAGCAGAACTTCCTGAGGGATGTGCCCGATGTTCACTGTGGAATTGGTGACATATAAACATGGCTGTTTATTACAAAATGTACACAAAGCAAACACGGTGCATGAAGACATCCATGTGGAGTCTGTCTTTCACAGTGACAGCATCTGGGTGCTCAACGTTACCCCTTTTCCACCAAGAAGAACCAGTTCTATGCTGGTGCTAGGGCCAGTGATTAGCTGGTTCCAATCTAAGAACCGGTTGCTTTTCCATTGGCCAGGAGCCCAGTTAGAGCCATACGTCACTGCAATTTTCTGGGAGAGCTTTTTCTGATTTTACCTAAGTTTTATGTCTTTTTAGCTTCCGGCTTTATTTGTGTGCTTTCTACTTTTATCAGTTATCCTGTGTGCTTATTGTATTTTATTTTTTAATTTATTTTTATTGGAAATAACTCTGTAACATTTGTTTTGAAAAGTGCTCTATAAATAAAGTTTATTATCATTATTATTATAAGACAGTTGCCCCATTCCTCCGTTCTAATACCACCTCTGATGATGCGCTCTGGTGAAGACGTTTAAAGTGTGGCAGCATTTTGAACTTTTGAAGAACCCTTAAAAAGTTAAATGCAAACTCTGATAGGGAGAATTTGCATATCTTTCAACAACAACAGACGTGGAAAAGCACTTGAAAGCAGTTAAGTTGCTTAGAGAGGAGCGATGTGGGATACTTTATGGCAGACAGTGCTGTGAATTTAGTTTAAAATGTTAGTTCATTTACGTGTTGTTTAACCTTGTATAGATATTTATTTATATATAGATCCTAATGGGCTTGAAGAGCTTTAGTTAAACAGAAAGAAATGTGCTGTAGAGGCTGCAGGTGGATCAGTGGTTAGCACCGTCGCCTCACAGCTAGAAGGTCGCCGGTTCGTGTCCCGGTGAGGACACCCGGGATCTTCCTGCGTGGAGTCTCCATGTTCTCCCCGTGCAGCGTGGGTTCTCTCCGGGTTCTCCGGCTTCCTCCCACAGTCCAGAAACATGCTGAGGTTAATTGGTGATTGTAAATTGTCCGTAGGTGTGAATGTGAGTGTGCTTGGTTGTCTGTCTCTAAGTGTAGCCCTGTGATAGACTGGTTACCTGTCCAGGTGAACCTGCCTTCACCCTCAGTCAGCTGGGATAGACTCCAGCCCCCCATGACCCTGGTGAGGATGAAGGTGTAGAGATGATGGATGGATGGATGGATGGATAGTGAATGGCTGAACACAACTCAACAAAATCCTGATTCAGGTGCAGATCAACTCTTCCTAAATGTCTTCTGGAGGTATTTTGTGTTGCGGTTTTGCAGCTTAATACCTAAGAAGTGTGGCAACAAGCCTGCAGGAACAAAATGCTCCAGTGACACACCTGCACAACAAAAAGCACAAAGCTCTCGTGGTCAGTGGCTCCCTGATGCACCCACCCAGCTCGTTACTAGAAGCTGCCGCCTGCTGTTTACTTGAACTGGTCAGAGTTTTGCTTAATCACAACATTCCTGTTAGAAAATAATTACAGTGATTTAACAGGTTGCGTTGGGGTGTATCTCGAGATGAAAAACAAAAAGGATTTATTTTTTATTTTATTTTAACACTTGGCACAGAGCCATTAACTAAATCGGGGAACGGTCCTAATCCTGAGTCGGTGCAATACTTAAAAAAAAGAAATCCTCATCCCTGGAATGATTATTAGACTCAGGATTATGTTGGGATGGTGGAAGCAGGGCTGTAATTCTCACTCAGCATCACTAGGAGTTCAGTTTCCAGCTGTATTCCACCAACTGAGGCCGACGCTGACGACCTTACAACAGCACATCCACGCTGACAAGGTTAGAATTAAGTTTCATGGCGTCTGAATAAAAACCCAGGGGCAAAGGCAGCAGGACTCGTATCTCCTTGATTGGTTATGGAGTACAAGCATACATTGGAATATAGTGCAAGGCTGTTTTATGAGGGTGCAAACCGGTATGGCACGGTGCAGTGTGTAAATTATGAGGCTGGGGTGGGTTAATGCATGGAAGGCCTTATCAGGAGGACAGCTTCTGCTCTTTCAGCAAGGTCAATGGACAATCTACAAAGTCATACGCAAACATAAACATGTTTGTTCCATTAAAATAAAATGAAAAATGTCACATCTGCATCACTAAAGGTGAAAAGAGGTGATGTTTGAATACTATATGTACATATGTATGTATGAGACTATCTGCTACTCAGATGAACTGGTTGAGTAAAAATGCTAAATGATCTGTTTGTACTTTTTAGGGATTTTTGATATTTTCATATATGATCTTATTGAACTAATCATGTTACCTTAGGTGGTGTCTATACAGCTCAAAATGTGTTTGTTTCCTCTCTGATGGCAAAAAAAAGAAAGAGAGAACACCATCCATCCATCATCTCTACACCTTCATCCTCACCAGGGTCATGGGGGGCGGAGTCTATCCCAGCTGACTCAGGGTGAAGGCAGGTTCACCTGGACAGGTAACCAGTCTATCACAGGGCTACACTTAGAGACAGACAACCAAGCACACTCACATTCACACCTACGGACAATTTACAATCACCAATTAACCTCAGCATGTTTCTGGACTGTGGGAGGAAGCCGGAGAACCCGGAGAGAACCCACGCTGCACGGGAGAACCACGCAGAAAGATCCCGGGTGTCCTCACCGGGACGCCAACCGGCGACCTTCTAGCTGTGAGGGAACCGAGCCAGCTTGGAGCTCATAACAGAGAATGACACTGTTATATGAGGTATGAACTCCACACAAACACACAGTGGATGTTGAAGAAGTGAAGTGTGAAGCGAATGGACACTAAGGACGAATGATACGAAGAGTCTGCACGCTAGACTTTTTTTTTCGACATCTCAGAACAAATATAACACACAAGTGAAATTCATACCAACCAAACTTTTTCAAAACTACAGTTTTCGCTGACTTTACTCAACAAACTTTCCTTCACTTGCCTAAAAGCAAATGTACCAGCGTCTGGAGAGGCTGATGAAATACCAGAAAAACAAGTAAGTCCTGAAAACATTTGTTCACACCTGTGGATTCCACCATCCCCTGAAGCCGACGGTCAGACCCACTGCTCACCTGTCCTTGACCAGGGTGCTCTGTCTGGAGGTGCTGCCGGTGCGTCCTCTGGCTAGATGCTCCAGCACCACCACTTGGGGCTTCTCCAGGAAACACCAGCCATTGTGGACGCCGACGTGGAGCCTTCTTTCCTGAATGACGACTGTTGTTGGAGTAACATCTGGTCCCGGCTGTTTCTGAGGATCAGTTAGAAAACTGGAGTCACCACACAAACAGATTGCACTCACAGACCACATGAATCTGGGCGCTTTGATTAAGTTTATAAGCCCAGTCCTTTAAAAACAAGCCTTAACCTTCACACAGGGTTGCATACATGCTATACCTTCACAGGATCGTCCAAAATGACAAGTTTTAAATGTTTTCAATCGGGAACATTGTCCACTACTTTAGGGAAAGTCCTCCAATTTCAGGTTTAAAAAAAAATTTAAAAAGGCATTTAGCTTCACTATGAGACGACTGAAGCTACAGGATATGTCCCCATTTAAAGCTAGGACACTGGGCTTCAGGTCACTGTGCATGTACAGTTTGAAGGAATGCTCTTGTCTAACATCGTGATGCTCTTGTGCACGAGGCCAGGTCCATAAATGGTTTAGCGTGAAACAACTTGACTGTTCACAGCCCTGGCCTCAGCGCCATCCAACATATCTCGGATGAACACCAACTGTCCACGGTGGCCAGCCTCAGCGATGCTCCTGTGGTCGAATGGGAACGCATCCCTTCAGCCAGGTTCCAGATTCTAGTGCTTCCCAGGAGGATAGAGGCTGTTACAACAGCAGAATGATGCCCGTGGTTCTGGCCCAACGTGGTCCAATCACACGATGCATGCAAATGGATCCTGCCTTTTATCCGTTGGGTTGTTTATCTGTCTGAAATCTCAAAAATATTCCACAAAGAAAACGCGCATATCGACAGCTTGTTCCAGTTTGCTCCTCATGCTATCCTCAGGTTACGTATCTATGGAGAGGTTTGGCATCTGATCCAGTGAATACTTTTTCTTGCCTCGGTAAGAAAAGTACATCCAGGGAAATCTTTAATATTTGCTCAGCGACATTGCTAAAAATATGGTCAACTTCGTGCAGAGGTATCAGTGTCAGGCATCAAACAGCTTGAACCACTGTAGGAAATGTTCACTTGGTCCGTCTGACAAAATACAAAAGGTCCACGCATTAATCTAAAAGCTGTGTGGAAGCTGTCGACTGTTGTCAAATGTCTACTTACTCTTTCAACGGAGAGTTCCTGATTCCCGTCAAATATTTTGCCAACTAAACAACAGTTTTTTTCAGCTTGTGTGTTGGAGCTGCACTAATATAGTGTTTAGCCACACCAGTGGCATGGCTCCAGGGATCGCAGTCCTTCACTTGGTAATAACTCCATCCACGACTCCTGACTTTTCATGTAGAAACACCATCAGGGAGAACTTGTCGTTTGCTGGGTTTGATTTATGATGAAATACAAACAAAATATTGACATTCCCATCAACCTCAGCTGTGCCCTGCTTTGTGTTTGGTGCTGTTTAGCAAATGTCAGAATGCTCGGCCTGCACCAGCGTTCAGGTTGGTGGTAGATCCACATGAACGACGGGACCGAACGCTTCCCAGTAGAACGTTGTAATGCCATTAATGATTCACTTCAGCTTTCAGTGGTTTTAATGTTGTGGCAGGTTGGTGTATTTGCTAAACATCAACATGCTGATCAGGCTGCATCAAGCAAAACTGTGGATTTTAGGAATTTTTAACTCTGATTATGTGGTAGGAATGCACATTTTCTTTACCTGAATCAGCCGCATTACAAATCAATTGCTGATTCATGGTTAACACAATCAAAGAGAATATTGTCCCTAATGCTGACACTGCTGTCGAATGGTCCATTGCTAGCTAAACCCCCATAATGCTCTCTGTTTGCCAACTCAGAACTGCCTGTAGCCTGAGCGGCCATCTCCTTGGGTCAATACAGTATCAATCATTAAGAGGCTTCACCTGGTGGAACAACGAGGTACTGCAGCACATCTACAACACACTGCTAAGAATTACTGCAGTAACTGAACCGTAAATAATTTTATATTATATCGATAAATGGCGATGAAATCTCTTGTATCGCATCACCAACAGTTGTGAAACTTATTAAACCGCACCACATTTTACGTTGCACGCAAAACCTGCTGAGATCTGTCGGCGCGGTTCCATGACTCAGCACAAAAATTAAGCACTCGACATCCAGACAGAGGTTGTGAACAGTTTAGCTGAAATGATTTGGTAGTAAACATGCAGGTGAACTGTGAAACAATCAGCCCGTCTGGTCTGCTGTACTTGCACACTTTGTTGTTGGCTGCTGGATTAGTATCAGCTTCTGGGGTTGGACTTACATAATTAAAGATAATAGATAATCTGGGTGATGCATGGGCCTGTTTAGCATTTGTCTGGTTGTCTGGCGACTAGCTTCTGTTCCTGGATCTCAACAATTACTTTCCTGACTGCAACGTTATCATAAATGATTCAATTAATAGTTAAAATTATAAAAAACCAAAAGATGTGGAGAACTGGAGGTATATCAACACCATTGTATGCATGGTGTGTTATTTTATGCTTATTATTTGTCTTGTAAACGCTGTACAGTCAGTGCTTATCAACAAAAAACAAGTCAATGTGTCAGCAGCACATACCTGCTGCCGCTAACGCACAGCTGACTGACTAACGCTCAGTGACTGACTCTCTAACCCCTAAATGCAAAGCCATGCTGAGCTGGCCTCTCATCCCACACCTTCCTATTTGTTTCATTTCAATCTGTTGCCTCCCTCCATCACATCTCCGACTCCCACACTGCCTTTCTTTCTTTCCCTCTCTTTTCGTTGACATTCTCTCTTTCTGTCCCCCCTCCTTGCTGCCTAAAACCTTCTCCATATCCACCCACACCTTCTCAATCAAATTAGCATATCAATTCAGCTTTGGGTTTTTTCTTTTAAAGCAGCAACAGCAGGAGTATATGGCTGGATACTGTACAGCCCACATAGCTCCTCATGTTACATCTCTGCTCCGTCTGCCTGTTTACTACCCACCCTGTTGTTATCATCGCTCACTCTCACAATCAGCGGCCGCTATGTGCTCAGCAGGTACCGTATATTTCTTTTGGCGAGGAGGACGGGAGATCTATAAGGAGCAGGATTCCTTCCAGTCTGAGTTTTCCCTCATCTTAAGTGCTCCCCTTTGTGAGTGTTACACATTTACACAGCACCGGTGGCCAAAAACAGACGTTTACAGGCAAAAGAAAATACAGCTGACACGCAAAACATGGTGGAACTTTATTTTCCTATAAGAAGATGCGGTGACTCACGAACACGTACGGCGTGTTTTGAATCGTGTCAGCTTTCGTTCGGCTTTGGGGATGTTATGTAACTGCCTTCTAGCTGGATCACATAGGCTAAGGCTCCAATCAATTAGCGTTCGCCGCCCGAGTGCCAAGAGTAAGATGTACCCGCACAGAGGAGTGTAAATCACACAGGACTCGGCTGCATGTGCCATGTGCACACGGCGACGAGCGAAACAACCGCCAGAGAGGACGATTAACAACAAAACAACACACAGTTCATGTGTGTGCGAGTGAAAATGAAAAAAGAAGGCGACTATATCCATCTCTCTGACAAAGGGTTGTGTTGGAAATAGATGATTTTCACATCACACACGTTTGTTCATTTACATATTCTGATTAACTCGGCGCTTTGTGTGATTGAATTGCCTCGCTGTGATGTATAATTTGTTCTCAGGTCTCTCTTGTTAAAGAGATCTTAATCTCAGTGAGAGTTGCCGAATAAATAAACATTATGAAGACATTTTTTATTCTGTCTTTTTGATGTGACAACCAGCAGCTACTTTACCATTGTGGGTTTTTTTTTTACATTTTTCAGTCCAGCAACATGTTCGTGTTTAGACATACGGCAGTCAGCCACAACATTAAAACCACCTGCCTCTTGGCGCCCCCTTAGCTCACCGAGTTGAGCAGGCGACCCATGAACAGGGCGATAGTTTATAGTCCTGCTCACGACCCTTTGCTACAGGTCGTCCCCCCTTTTCCTGTCTCACTATCCTGACTAATAAAGGCAACAAGGCCAGAGAAAATTATTCTAAAAAACAAAAACACACCTGCCTCATGCGGTCGTCATGAGGTCTCCTTCATGCTGCCCAGACAGCTCTGACCCATCAGGGCATAAACACAGGACCTCCATGTAGTGTAGCCCTGTGATAGACTGGTTACCTGTCCAGGTGAACCTGCCTTCACCCTGAGTCAGCTGGGATAGGCTCCGCCCCCCATGACCCTGGTGAGGATTAAGCGGTGGATAGATAATGGATGGATGGATGATTAGTGTTATATACGTCACCGGTGAGCGTTTCAATATTGCTGCTGATTGGTTTATACTGAACACACGTCGGTTCTACAGTGACTCGCCGTATCAGCAGCCACACTGTCAGAATTTGTCATATTTGTTAACTGGCTCAAGAAATATTGATTTAAGAGATTTAATGTCTTAGAAAACGCTGGCCGGAGCCATGTGGCTGTGAAACCAGGTGACAGAGCTTCACTATGCACTGTTATGATGTTTGTCAAAATGCTGTTCCTGTGGTTTCTCTGCATTTAAACAATAATGATATGAAACACTAACACAGTCCATCACATGTCTCTGAGCTTCTGTTTTATGTAGCAACACTGCAGCACGATGCACCTTTGTGAAGCTTTGTTTATCTACGTGGTCATGATCTACTAATGCATACATACAGAACTCATTTTAGGGTGTTTTAGGTAAAACATGACATTGTCTTTATATTAACCCACCCGACAAAAATCTAGTGGCAGCTATGAGCGCGACCGTGACAAGATATCTGTAAATAATTGCTTTCAGTGGCACCCAGATTATAATTATGATTGTGTCTCTCTCCACGCTGCCTGTCTGCTCTCGCCTCTTTCCTCCAGCTGCAGCCAGAGCCGGGGAGGATGACAGGGAAATGGCTTTGTCTGGTGTTGGACAGGTCTGCCACCGAGTGTTTCGCAGAGAAAATAAAAAGAAAGACGGAGAGAAAGTTGTTTATAAGAGAACATCAGTTAAAGTGCTGCCTTCTGTTCTCGCCATCCCTCTCCTCACTCCCCTCCTCTGAGTTTCTCTTTCATTTATTTCATTGCTCTTTTTTCTCACTCCGTCAGTTTCTCTCTCTCTCTACCTATCGCTATCCTCTTTCTTCTCCCTCTTGCCTCTGTCTACTGCCGTCACAGATTTCTTCCTCCCTCGCCTGAAATATGAATATTTTAGAGCTAAGAAGCTTAAAGGGAACAATGAAATGGCCCCCAAGTTAAATTATACTCCATTTCCTGAGTCACAGAAGAGGGACTTTTCTGAGTGATGAGCACACTGGTGCCACGTGGGTGTGTCTTTCTCCTTTTCACGCACATAAAAGCTTGTTGTCTCCTACTTTTGACTCGTATTTGTTATATTCCCCCAGAGCTTGCTGGTGGAGCTGCCGAGCCAACCGGGGCGCTGTAACCAATCAGCGCGGTAATGTACACTCGACACTTGTGCCACAATAGGCGGAAGTTGTTCTGCGCTAAACGCTATCATTAAAGGAGAAGAAAAGGGGGGAGGAAGAAGTAATTTGCATGCTTTTGGGGGCAGTTTGTTTTGGACCTTTGTTGACGGAGGAAACAAAAGCGGCGCTTTGTGTGAGGAGAATCGGGTTTCTTTTTGTTTTTACAATTCGACGAGTCACCCTTGTGTGGGAGTTTGTAAAAAAAAAGGAAACTAAACATTCTGCTTAAGCATCCGTCGTCTGTTGGGGGAAAAAAAATGCATGGAAGCCAGTGCATCACTATTATCAGCGGTTACCGTCGCGCCTGTTACTCCGCAGTGCATCACAAGCAAGCCCAAACTGATTCTGTACCAACACAGCCTTGAGGGCTCAACAGAAATATTTCTCAGACTGCAAAAAAAAAAAAAACAACCCACATTTCTAATGTGTTTGCAGTCTGGAGGACAAATGACCATATTCCTTTGAAATCTGTGTTGGGGATAAAGTGCTCGGTGGAAAGTCAAAGATTACTCTGCTGGAAAACACATCTTATCTCAGAGAGAAAACACAGGCCATACGTTTCTGTGGATTGTGGTGCATAATGACCGCTGACAGCCGTCTGGGTTTGATCCCAGTCCACATGAATGAGGATTTCTTCTCTTATTTTGGTGGGTGGCTTCTGTTTTCCTTCCTTATTTGCATTTCAATCCAAAACAAAATGACAAAAAAAAAAAAATAAAACCTCTAAACTAGAGAAGCAGAAGATTATTTCCTCACTTGAGTATTAACACCTGAAATGGCATTACGATTGTCACATATTAACAAGAAAGATTCAATTTACCGGTCCGACTGCTGGGTGAGGCGGCGGAGGGCGGGGGGAGATAGAAGGGTGAGGATGAAATATTAGTAAGCAGAATTGATTTAGTTGGGGACGCTGTCATTTGAATAAAATGGAACTGCCGAAAAAGAAAGTCATTTAGAGCGAATTTAGAAATAATAGCAGCTGGAAGAGAAACGGAAAGCGGGCGGCAGCTGCCTTATTGTGCAACTTTGAGGAAAATGAGTGTAGATTTTCAGAGAAGCATAAATTAGTTTTCTAAAGGTTATTTCTTTGCGCTCAAAAGCCAGGAGATGAAGTGAGAGAGCAAGCTGTTATCCAACCACGTGGGAAGGTAAAAGTGTTACTCAAAGGTGGGGTGAAAAGCCCACTGTCATTACAGGAAGGGATGATGATAATCGTTGGAGGATAACAGTGAGCAATTTCAGACGTTCTCTCCTGGAAGCCATTAATAGCTTTGCTTGTGCACAGGCGGAGCGGCGGCTATGCAAAGAGCGAAAACGAGCGCCGGAGAGGAAACAGAATTCTCTCAGGAGGGTGTAAATGTTGGGTTTGGAAAGTTGCAGAAGTTCTGACGTCAGAAAGGTGTGGGGAGACGAGGTGTCAGCCACTCGACAGGAAGTTCAACACCTGAAGACCGGGTTCAGAACCCCTCCCCGTGTGACGCCCACGGTGTGTCATTGTCACGCAAACATTTACGCAAACGCTTCACAGTTCCAACAATAGCATCTAAAGAACGTGCACGACTCAACGCTTCACCTGTCGTCATCAGAAAGTCTGCAAAATCCCAGTTCACCACTTCACATGCTGATCATTCAGCCGGTAACGGGAGGAAGTGGTTCCATGCAGTCCAGAGTTCTCCTCTGAAATCCAGTTATCACGTCTTTAACGAGAACAACAGCCATTAAAACTCGTCATCGTCTCACTGACAGGAAGACGTCTTCATGTTTATGTGGCAAACGCAGAGTTCAGCTGAATTCAGCAAAACATCCTAAATGCTCCTATGACTCACACACTAATTACATGTTTTCTCACTTATCCTGACAATATAATTAATAACGTGCCGGCTCGGTTTGCCATCATTCAGCTCATCTCATATCGACTATACGTAGCGAATGCAGCTGCTTGTTTGTGTGTGACGAATGCAAAGACAGACGAGTGTTAGTGGATGCGGAGGAAAACACAGGCGGGTGATAAATAAAAGAAAAAGCCTGAACCCTCGACCCCTTCAGTGAGCTGATCCGGTAGCGCCGGGTTTCTGTGGGGGGGGCGTTACGGTGGCATGTTTTGGATCCACCTTTCCCCTCAGAGGGCTCACAAATAATCAATACAAAGTTGTTCTGAGCGTCACCTTTATCCTCTGATGAAATATTTATATCCTGGTGGGCTATTCCAGGATGACAACGGCTCCATCCACAGGGAAGGAGAGGTCACGCACCGGCTGCATGAGTATGAAAATGACATCAATCAGCCTCAGAGTCACCAGAACTTAACCCATTTACGAGGTATTGGATGGACGTATTAGACAGCAACTCTCAGCCGCCACCATCTAAACACAGGATATGGAAATATCTCTTTTGGAAGGATGCTAGTCGTGGTTTCAGAGACTTCAACAATCGATGCCAAAGTGCACTGAAGTGGAAGCATGTGGCGGCCCAACATCTCAGTGCCATATGTTTAGTTTCTTTAGTTATAGTTTGAATTATCAGAGAAGTCGTTCACAAAGGTATCTGGCATTAAAACGTAAAAACCTGCAGCAGATAAGAACTTCTCTTTACAGGTAGGTAGCAGCGACCTGTTCACTTCCAACTCCAGTACTTATAATCATGCACTTTGTATTACTGATCGATTGTATTTGTGTATTTTAAAGCCTTGTGAGTTACTATTATTTATTCAGTTTATGACCCACCGAGGGACATCAGACCCAAATTAGCATTTATGCTAACTCAGGCACATTTACAATATGTTCTTTTTACATTTGTTCATTAATGTGTCCCTTTTAAATAGTAAACAAACTTCAAAAGTACTTCTTAGTGTTTCTTCACCATCTTAAATATTGTGTAAATTGAATTTTCTCTATTTATGACCATGTGAATGTACAGCCATGACTCTATTTCCACCCCGTCAGAGCGCTGCCCCGGGGTGGAAGTGTCCCCCGACCGCACCCAATATTCTGATATTCATCATTAATTGGGCCTGAACATCCAGAGAGCAGAAAGTTCTAATGGGACCAGCCCTACTAGTTATTATAACAACTATGAACAATAATGAACAACTAATGAGCCTTCCAGCATCAAGCCCTCCTCGTATCTGGACCTCCGTCTGGACAATCCGACATAGAAGAAGGTTTTACATTTAGTGTCGGACCATCGAGTCACGACTGCAGCTATATTCATATATATATGCAAATGTACCTGCCAATGTAGCTTTAACAGGTATTAAAAATAAAATAAAAACACTAAAACACCTGGTTTCACAGCTTTTGCAAAGTTGCTTCTTTTTTTTTTCCTGTAAGGCACCATTAAAAGCTGTCAGCTCTACGTCAGTAAGTTTTCCTGTCAGTACTTTGTGAAATCAACGTGTAGGCTGTTGTTAAAGGTAATAATAACTCTACAGATGGTAACTGTCATCTCAACCGGAGTGTGTGAGAGAGAGAGAGAGAGAGAGAGAGAGAGAGAGTGTGAGTGTGAGAGCGAGAGCAGGTGAAATTATGTCCCACATGAGTTTCGTATAAGCCAATTACCAAGTGAGTTATACAAGTCTGACATGTTCCTCTTAGCTTTGAAAACCAGCAAACAAAGGGAAATGCTTCTCTGGGTGTTTGTGATCAGACTTCTCTCTCACGGTCTCCCAGAAGGCGGCTTCCTCTTCATTTGTCTTTTTCATGATTTAACCCGTTGACAACAACCGGCACTGACCCAGCTTTCTGTTTTAGGCAGAACCCTGTCTGTCATACACTAGGATCCAGCCTGAGTGAGTGAGTGAGTGAGTGAGTGAGTGAGTGAGTGAGTGAGTGAGTGAGTGAGTGAGTGAGTGAGTGAGTGAATGAGTGAGCGAGCGAGTGAGCGAGTGAGCAAGTGAGCGAGTGAGCGAGCTGCTACCCACGCGGTGGATGTTAGCTCCCCCATATTGAGGGTGAGTCATCCATGGCAAGAAACAGTGGCAGCAGCAGCATCAGCAGCAGCAGCATCATTAGCATGCTGCTCTCATCCTCCCACTCCTCTACTCCTTAACAAATTTTAACTGGCACACAGCTTCCACCGATAAATCACTGTTGCCCTGCTGCTGAAACACTCCCATAATTCACAACCAACAAATATGAAGTCAAACACACGCTCGTGCTGTTGCTTCTCCGTTTCCCTTTTCTGTTTCCTACGATTCACACTTCCATCCCGTTAATAAAGAACCTCCTAATGCTGGGTCCATCTCTGAACACCAACAGGACATAAACGTGTAGCCGTGAAGGAGGAGGCCTCTGTTGTTCTACTTTTTGTTGTTTTTTTATTGACCAAAAAAAAAATGTCCATGGAAACACTAACAATACACCGTCACCCATAAAGTTGGAATAACTTTTGTTTTCAGACACGTTCCTCTCTTTATTTCTACACATCAGTCATCACCTCTGACCAGGTCCAGTGATCACATCCTGAGTCCCAGGTACCAGGTGGAACCAGTTCTGACTTCAGGATGTGACTGAAGACTGGGACGTCCTGCCCACTGACACCATCAACCAGCTGGTGGACAGAACGCCACCATGTCTGAGCCACATCAGGGGCGGCCAGACTCAGTATTAGTGACATTAAAGGATTAATATTGGACATTCTGATGCATTAAATCCCCTCGAATGTGTGTTTGCTGTTTGAAAAATTGAAAGAAAACCTCTAATCCTGTTGTTCAAAACCTCCAGTTTAGTTTAAGCCTGAATACACAGTTAGCAAAAGTTAACTGTGGTTAGTTTGTACTGTGATGTGTATTGTGTGCATGTTGTGATATCAATAAAGTTTTGAGAAGATGCACACTTTATCTATCAAGAATAAATCACATTGTCATAATCATTTCATGAGAAGAGGTAAAATATATATTTTATTCCAACTTTATGGGCATACAGCCTACATATAGCTATCTTCCATTTTTATTTTGTTAATGTTTTGTAATTTTCTAATGCCTCTGGGCACATTATTTTTTTCTTCTTTTGGCAAAATACCTAAACAATAGAAGTCGTGCATTTGTTGGTGATTAATTTCCAGCTGAGGATAAAGAGACGTCTGACCTCCAAATATTATTTCTAAAAACAGATTATTAGTGCAGCAGTGTGTCTAAACGATGTGTCCTACATAATGTGTGGACGGCGGTGCTCTCTTCACGCAGCACTTTTTGTTTTTTTTATAAAGATTTTTTAATTTTTTTTGCACTCTTGCCTTCGATCGGATGACGTGGAGCAGACAGACAGACAGGAAATGTGGGGAAAGAGAAGAAGACAGTGACGTGCAGCAAAGGTTGGGAGTCGAACCAGCAACTCAGGGCGCTTTAGTGTGTGAGGACAGTACAAAGAAGTGGCATCTGTCGTACTTTAAACTGTAAAAGCATTAAAAATACAGCTGAAACAGACATTTACAAAAGCTTTAGAACGTGTATCTACAGCTCACACGACTCCCTCAGAGCGATCCTGCTTTCTGTTTGGTAAGTTTGGGTTAGAGGTGTTAATGACTGTTTTTTTTAAATCATTAATTACTGTTAATAATTTAATCAATTAAAAATACAGTAATCACTGAGGCAGAAGATGAGGGACAAGCTGTTGAACTCATGGCAGAACCCGGGGCTGGACCTTCAATCATTAACACGGGCCTGGAGCTGGATGTCTGTCAGAGGAGATGCTGCTGCTACGTTCAGGGGCGGCAGGGCTCTGATTACTTCTGACGCTTCCGGCAACATCTCAACTCAAACGATGAAGCGTGTCGGTGACGCTCTGCTCATCTGCGGCTTGCTGCAGCTTAAGAACACCAGCTCACCTGCGGCGCTGCTGGAACGCCGTACGTCTGGTCCACACGGCAGAACGGCAGGCTGTGATGTTCACTGATTCAGGCTTTGAAACAACAATAAAACAGAAAGGCCCACCCTGCAAACGGACAGGACTGGTTTACTTGGATTAGTCACGTATGGACACCTGTAAGCATGAATTAGTTTTTTGTGTGTTTTTTTAGGACGGGGTTCTTAACACCTCGGTATTTAGCGTTTCCTCTGTACTCACTACAACAGAAGGTCATTCACTTCACAAGCGCAGCATCTAGATTCCTAGAAAACATCACAAATAATGTTTTACTACAGAAGAACAGTTAATTTTCTTCTGTATTACTTTTACAGAGCAGCCAGTGTGAGGTGTGTTTGTCACACATGCTGATTATCAGCAGGGGGAACCATATCTGGACCTACAGAACCGACACTGATAGTTCAGGCCCGATGCAAAGCAATCAATACATTACATTAGATTCTGGTGTTGCCTGTGAGGAATCAATAAAGTTTATCTGACTGCAACACGAGAACAGTTCAGTTCCCACATAAGTAATACAGTCATGACCCGATAATCGACCCTTAACAATCCAGAACCTGCTATCCGACAGGTTTTTAGGAAAAACCACCAGAACCCATAAAAACAGCCTTAACATAGCGACAGCCTTGGATTCTGACTAATGAACCTTCCAGCATCAAGCCCTCCTCGTATCTGGACCTCCGTCTGGACAATCCGACAGCCTTGCTATCCGACATAGAAGAAGGTTTTACATTTAGTGTCGGATCATCGAGTCACGGCTGTTCTTATATTTAGGATGAGATAGCAAGAACCTGTCCTTTGATAAACAATTCCTTGCACTCTGCTTTGGTAGCACTATTATCAGTCATTCTTTATTCGGTCGCACAAACTGAGATTTTGTTTAAATCCTAATCAGAAGCACTTTATTCTATATTGTGGCATTCATACATTGCGAGTGCAGAATGGCTCAGCGACTCCCAAAAGACTCACAACACGATGCATTAATCCATCAGAAGAAAAAAAAAAACAAAACAAAGCAAAAAATGGTGACTCTGAGACTTTTAAAGTTTATGAATCTATCTCTTCTCTTTCCACCGCTGTGCATTCTGTCTTGTCTGACTTATAGGGTCTATAATCAGTCGCAGTCTATTTCATCTAATGATTGGATCGTCAATCATTACAAAGACCTGCATTTCATGAATATTTGATGCGAGCCAAGTGCATTAAACTTCATTGTTTTGCGCTGCATCGGTTACGGTGGTTGCCGGCCTGCAGCCAAACTGGGCGTCCTCAGAGAACGACGTGCGAGACGCCTCCTATTTCACAAATGTTCAACCTCCTTTGTCTTTTTTATTGTACCACGTCCACAGGGGCAGCCCTACTTTGAGTGAGTTTTCTTCTTTTAGGACAAATGAAAACTTCCTGTAGCTTTTGTTGCCAGAGTCTTTCTCCATTCATTAAATCAGCCCGAGGCGTTTTGTTCTGCCTCCGGCGCGGCGCTGGTCCTCGCCTGCTCCTCTCCTCCTCTTCATCATCTTCTGTTCTCTGTGGTCTTTTGATCACGAGCCAAGACGTTACATAATTTCTGACAAGATCTCGGGCGCTCTAATCAGGAGTAATAGATTTTATTAGAGATGTAGGGTGACTGGGTGCTGCAGGTCATCTGAGGTGATGTAGCCTCTGGCTTCACTCAGACTGGGGGAAGGCAGACAAGTGACCCTGAAGATGAACGGTGGTAGG
>NW_007577916.1:164493-182433 GCF_000690725.1 Stegastes partitus
TGAAGGTACAGAAAGCAGCGACAGTAGTTGATATGAAAAGCTCATCAGCTAAGGCGCTGGCTGGGTGATATATAAGAGAGTGGACTGTAAAAAGAAGCCACACTCGGGGGATAGTTTGTGAAGCTAAAAATAGAAATACTTATGGGGAGATTATGTGAAGACTCCATGTCAGACTAGCAGCCAGCATAAAGGATTCGTCTCATGCTGCAACGTACATTCATCCTGCTCCCCATGCCTCTCCGTTCTCGTCACTCCATTCCTGCCTCAATACCAATTTAACCGCCGACACGTTGGCATGAAGTCACAAACTCACACACAGGTTCACTCACATCACGGTGAGAGTGAGTCGGCGGGTGAGGTGTCAGCATCACTTCGGAGACAGCTTGATGACAATCCAGCTGGAGTCACACTTTTAAAGGTCACACACAGATCACACACACACACACACTTTTTCTTTCTCTGTCTCTCGCTCACACACACACACACACACACACACACACACTCGCGGCTACGCTCGCTTTAATTAAAAGCTGCAATCAAGCCGACTTCTGCATGTATTAACACCTCTCGCAGACGTGAGAATGTCGTCATCTCGCCCAAGTTATAAAAGTCTGGAACATCTACGTAACTTCGGCTGGTTGTGAGGATCCTCAAGGAACATCTCAGGAGTGAGAAGAAAAAAAAGAGAAAGATGCTAACGTGTCACTGACCTCATCGAGGAAAAGAAAGCTTCAGTCTACTTTATATTGTTTGCATTTAGATAAAGTGAAATGTTTTATCAGCACAGGAAGATGTTTGCTGATACACAAAACAGCTCTTGAGTTTATTCTTAGAAACAAGGTGAGAACCTCAGAAAACGTTCCTGACTTTACATTTTTTATTTTAATTTGCACCCGACACATAAAGGAGACTCGGCTTCGTTAGAGCAGCCTGATGAATCCACAAACAGCTTCTAATTAACATCATACATTCTGAACTTGTAAAAGAGCAAAAGTTTGAATGATTTCTGTGACAGGGCTTCAAATGTAATGGACAAGTCTGGTAAAACTCCCCAAAGCCCTTCGCCCAAGCCCCAGAGGTTCATACGATCACTGTGCAGACGGCTCACTGGGAGCTATCCTGCCGTTGGGAGTACAAAAAAATGTGCATTAAAAACTATAATGTGCCTATTAAATTAGGATTTTGACTGTGTCCGTTTATTAATTGATATATTCATTTATCTCTTCCCCCTTTTCGGTCACATAAAATGCACTTACAGCTGCTTCTCTGTCATGGTAAAATAAAAAAATAAAAACTCTCACAGCACCGGCACAGGGCAGCACAGGAAGTTAGGGCGGGTCGAACGAAATTAAAATGGAGTGAACCTAATGAACTGACTCCCTGTGGGGGGACTGGACCTCACGGTGGCGCTCCGTGTGGCCTAAAAGGAGGTCATGAGTAATTTATTAAGAGCAATACGGAGGGAACTATGTTTACAAAATGAAAAATTCTGTTGGTTTTAATTTCCAGCTGATTAAATCCATCACTCACAGCTCAGTCAGGAGGGCTGTGGTGTCAGAACACGCACACACGTCGCCATAAAGGCAGCAGAGGACGGTGTCTTACTGGTATGTTGATGGCGGTCCTTCGCCTCCGTAAAGGTTTCTGATGACGGTTTGTACACTCAGTAGTCTTGTTGAGGTTCGTACCAAAGTTAGAAACTCCACCAAAAGGCTGTTAAGTCGTCGTAATTATATCAAAGTTATTAGCAGAACTGTTTGTTTGACTCAGATTTTACTTTGTGCTTTCCCATCTCCTACATCTCCTGTCGATTTTAGAATTAATGCATTACAAATAAAAAAACAACAATAAGAATATTACATCTGTTTTACATATTCTTTAGATTTTCTTACATTTTTTAATGGACAAAAAATGTTTAAAAATGTCTATAATTATCCTGTTACCTCTGCAGCATCATGGAGTCTTAAAACCATGTTTTTATGGTTTAGGCTCTGACATACGAGTTCTTCACTAATCCGTCTAAATCAGCACAAATCCAAAGTCACCTGGAGTCCCATAAAAAGCTCTCGTGCCAACAGGACTCTAATCACTTGATTTGTCAATGTGCACAGTTACTTTTAAGGTAAGACGACGATGAGAAAACAAGCAAATAAATAACAAAAATAAGATAAAGGAACGACGTCACATTGGTGCATCAAAGGAAGCAGATAAAATCCTCTTTGAGGTAAACTGACTGAACATCAATAAGACAGTAAATAAAGAAAGAAACTCATGAATGTAATGAATTAAATGGTGCAAAATATGTGCAACGTAAAAGTGTAGAAGCCTCCACCTGCAGCGAGGGTAAAGAGCTGAGTGGCATGCAGGGACAGGTGCCACCAGGCAGGGACGCCAGCACTCAGGGGCAGGCTGCATGGAGGTGGACGGGGACACAGGGTCCCAAAGAAGAAGGCCCGGGGGGTGATGGGCTTACATGCCTCAGGAGACCTGCATGGAAGCCACGGGCAAAATACCACAGGACGAAGGGGTGAAGGGGCAAACGAAATACAGGCTGTTACTAGCCATGGGTTTGGGGTTTTCTCATGCAACCAAAGCTTGTGTTCTGGGTACGTGTTTTCACGGCAGGTTCCATCTGATGCATTAAAATTCAACTATCCAACTGTTTCCTTGTTGCTCCTCCTGCCGGCATATCGATGCTGTTCTATCGGCCAGGCCTACTAGTGCCCACTGTTTGCTCAACCTAATCACCTCTAAACAATCCACGGTGCTTGTGTTTGAGGATTCAGCCCAGCAGCATCAAAGAGCAGAAGGAAGGAGATACGGCGTGACAGCATTGTCATATCAATTCTCATCCCTACCGAAGACACATCTCACTTAGCCTGAAGTGAACAGATAGCGCCCGTACAAAGCAATTGTACATATAATTGCTAGTCCAAAGTTGCACCTGTCAAATACGGTTAACCGTCTGGGCTTCCATAGACAAGAAAAAGGGAAGGGAATAGATAAGCTCTATTTAGTCGGGAGGTGATGTGCTTTAAATTGCTGTGGCAGCTGTAAAAGAGCTTGTGCTTGCACACTAAAGAAACAGAAAGTGAGATAAAGGAAAGCACCAGGCTGGAGAAAATAATCTTGGCAGAGGTGTGTCGAGGCCATCGCGGCCATCTTTAATTTGAGGAGTGTGACGGTTACCTCAGAAGGATGAAATGTTATCGTGATTGTATGTACACATACAGAAGAAAACTAGACGAGTTTTTCCTTGAAAGCACGTCGTGTGTTGGGGTGTTGAAGGAGTGTAATAACGTAAGGTGAGGACAGACATGCTTGCTTTTCTGAGTGTGTGTGCTTCAGTGTTTCTCTTTAGCTCACATGTGAAGCAGACTTTTCTCAATCGAACATTTCCTGTAATTTTAGGTGCCAAAGCAGTTCAAATGTCCAAACTGTGGAGGCCTGAATGAGAACAGGGGTGTAAAAATGACCAGACATGGTTGCTCAGCTCTCATGACTCACCGTCACGTTACCGGCTGTGTGTGGCGTGCATACATGATGGAGGCTGTGTGTGCTGTGGAAGCTTGGCCTTACTGTGTTGTGGCAGTCAGCATTGATCTGCTGCAGCAGCTGGCTCTCAAATTTCTCCAGAGACGGCTGCAGGGAGATGGTCAGTCTGTTCAGGGTGAAGGGCAGCATCTTGAGCAGCTGAGGCCTCAGCAGAGCATCTCCTGATGACACAGCGAACACAGCGTCAGCATGCAATGCCCTCGTATTAACACGGCTTTCTACAGTCATATTCACAGCTCTGATTGCCTCACTTGTATTCTCGTATGTCTGTTGTGTTGCGGCTACAGCGGAGCAGAAAAACCCATCTAGTGTGAAACAAGTTGAGGAATACATTCCAATATACACTATTTTATGTCTGACCCGCTTCTAAGATGTAGTGATTTTTCCCAATCATCCCCAGAAAAACAGTCATGGCAGAAGTTCGATAAAAGAAAGCCGTCAAGTGGAAACAGTTGTTTTGATGCAGAACCACAGTCATGCTGGTTCTGCTGTGTGGATCCTCTCAGAAAGCAGGGCTGAGTGGTACGGCCACAAAACGTTATTACCACATTTTATTTTTCAGTCTTACACACAATTCAGCACAATTTTCACTACATGAATGCAAATCAATACATGATTCATGGTGACTCATTCTTTGAGACACTTTTTCGGCTGCTCTGTGTTGGAGGGCTTGTCTAGCACACCCTTATCCTCTAAAATACCCCGAAGAGGAGCATCTCGTAGGGATTTCTTTCACTGTGCTTTGGATCATTATCATGCTGGAATATTCCTCTCCTGCCAAGCTTCTGCAGACTGGGAGTCATCTTGTCCGCCAGTGTTTGGATACATCCACAGATACGCATGGTGCCATCTATAAATGTGATCTCCCCACAGCCTTGTCCATTCATGCAGCCCAGCCTATCACACTCCCACCTCCGTGCTTCTCTGTCAGGACTATGCCTTCACTGTGGATGTCCTGACCAGGTTCATGCCAAACATGATGAACCCCATCTGAGCCAAACAAAATCTCATCTATAGCAACTCTTTTGACAACTGACATGGGCGGCTGTGGCTCAGCTGGTTGTCCTCCAATCGCAAGGTTCGATCCCCTCCACAGTCAAAGCGTCCTTAGGCAAGAGGAACTCAAAGTTGCTCCCAATGGCAGGCAGCACCTTGCATGGCAGCTCTGTCACCACTGGTGTCTGAATGTGTGTGAATGGGTGAATGAGTAACACACTGTAAAGTGCTTTGGATTAAAGAAGTGCAGACCACAGTTGTAGAGTAACTTAAGAGTGCATCCAGGCGGGGGTGGCACTGATACCAGATACATCAAGAGGCTGTTTCTACAAATAGAAATATCTTATTTTTTTATACTTAAATCTCTTCTATTTTTCTTTTTTTTGCTCTTTATTTAGTACTTTATTATATATGGCACTGAAGGAGCTGCTCTCAATCTCATTGTACATGTGTATAGTGACAATAAAGGCATTCTATTCTATTGATTGTAGATAATGTTAGTATGAAATCCTACCTTTTAGACTGTAAGCTCAGTTTTTTGAAGCATGCTCTGGCATTGGAGATATTTTGGCCTAAACTTTGGGTATTTTAACAGTTTTCACTGTTGGGTGAGAGGTCTTGGCTGAGATGATTTGTGTGAGAGGAACTGGTCCCAGACAAACAAAACGTTGACAATAAATTGTCTTTGGTAGGAGAACATTCACTGAAAATATGAAAAGATTTGGTTGAATAATTATAGCAGTAGAGCTTCATACTTTTGACCAATTTCTTAGGCGATTTTTGGTCATCTTTGTAAAAAAGAGAAAAAAACAAGCGGGTGACCAACTCCCCCCTGGTTTTTACCAAATTTCCTTGAACGTAGGCTGAATTAGTTTTGGGTGGACCCCTTTAAAGTGACCAAGTTTCATCAAAATCGGTGAGATGGCTTGTGCCGCCTCCGCCTGGTCCTACCGTGGATGCACTCTTTACTGATGGCCAAACAGAGGTCCAGAGGTGGTGTTTGAACTGCTAGCTTTGGAAGGCTTAAGCACAGAAAGTGAAAAAATGCTTCGTAATCACGTAAACTAAAGTGTGAGACCTTATAAAAAATGAAGTTGATTTTTCCATACACAAGATGCCTTCTGTCAATAGATGTTTTTTAATCATATTTTCAACTCAATCATAAAAACATGCATGAACTGAATGAAGAAAAGCAAATGTTCACACTCTCTCTCTTTGACTCTGACTGTAGCACAATAACACAACATCACCACATAGCATTTAAAGAAGGGCTCACTTGACTTGTGCTAAGCTGCCTAATGCCCATCACTGCAATATTTATACCACAGAGAGACACCAGAGCTCGTGTCAAAGCATCGAACAAAAACTGTTTGCGTTCGGACACTTGGCGTAAATTGAATCAGAATCGATTGAAGAAAGCATCTCGGCCAATGGATGTAGCGGGAAAGTCTGTGAAGTCCACAATCAGCCCTTTCAGACACAACAAAGAGAAAATAGCCACTGTGATTGTAATCTCTTCCAGAGTAATGCAGTCATCAAGCGTTTCATTGCAGCCCTTGTCTCTGGAGCACAGAGTTGGACTGTTCTGAATGCGGCGTGAATATCAAGCCGGTGGCTGTGGTCTTAAAAGGCAGCTTAGGTCTCTGCTGCTCACAGCCCCAGAACATGAAGAGGATTAGCCTGCTACCATACCTCCCACTGACTCCCAATGATTATAGCTCTGCACTGTCAGACTTCATTACATTCCCCCTTAGAAACTTGCCTCCTAAGTACTGCAGACATTTCAACTTCTGATGGAAGGAAGTTTCCAAAAAAAGGCCACTATTAAGTCCTATGATGAATGTCCTGCATGTTGCTTTCTGTCAGTGACAGCTGAAGGAAAACGTGATGATTTTCTAATGTAAGGTTGCATCTGAAGTGTTGGGTTGAGCCATGTCACATGGATCCACCTTTAGTTCAGGTGACCTCTTTGTTGAACTGTTATTTGACAGAAGTGTAGGCTACAGCGAAAATACTGGAAATGCAGTTTTATTCTTGAGTACTAAATCTCACACAATACCTTCATAACAGGGTGACTATCTAGGCAGAAGTCATACCAACTAAATTCATGAAGACTCAGTGGTTTAACTGACCAGCTGTGAAAACACACCTCTCACACACGTTTCCATCTTTAGGAAGCTTCATCGAATGGAAGCAAATCAGGTTCATGCGATTTTGAAAGCTGTTGAATTTCTAACTTTGAATTTTGTTGCCATTGAAATTGTGTGTGTGATTTTTTTTTGTCTGAATTTAGCCCATCTAAATTTCAATAAGTCAAAATTTCAGGTGTAAAATTTCGAAGCCGAAGGTGCTCAAATTCAGCGTTCGAAATTCGCCGTAAAAAAAATTTGCCTCGTCCACATGTAGCAGGGTTTCTCACAAAACGAAGATATTTTTCTACGATGTGGCTCGTCATCCACACAAATACGTGCGTAAATGATTCTTTAAAAACCTCCGACCAAACTGAAGATCTACGAATCCTCCGTGTACAGGTGGACAACCTCAGATCTGTGTCGGGGTTGTCTCTGGTCCAGGCCCAGATACCGCTCCACGTACAAGAACACAGGCGAAGGACGGCTGTTTTCTGCCACCTCGCCATTCCACGTCCGAGGCATGTTCTTCGTCAGAGACACCGACGCCGGTTTTGGGTCAGACCAGGACGCACTGCCAGCTGGTGGGAGAACTTTGAGACGGAAATCGTGCTCCCGGAGGAATGGTGTGACAATTTCCATATGTCCGGGTCGTCGCTCCTGTCGGCGGAGTTCTTACATCCTCATGTAGAACATGAATGTGCTGAACAACACACTAATGCGGTTAGGGGTGGATGGATTCTGTTCTGAAAACCAGGTGGTGTGTACGTTAGTTTTTTCTAGACGGAGGGGGCAGGATATTCGGTTTTACAAAAACCCTGCTACGTGTGGACAAGGCCTTTAGACGCAAATGATTGATTCTGGCCGAAGTCGATCCATCACCCAGACAATCAAGTTACGTCTCTGGTCATGTGACGGTTGAAAACAGAGGACGACGGACATCAGCCATGGTGACAACCAGCAGTAACAGCGGCGCTTCGGTGAGTATATTAACCCTTTATTTGCCTTCTGTGGCGTTTGTTTTTTGGGAGTCAGTAGCCGGTAACACAGGACACGTTTCTTAAGAACTGGATTTATTGGATAATATCCGAGAGGACCTTTTAACGACTTGCTTTGGTAACAGTTTTGCTAGCACGGCTAAAGTTGTGCCAGCCTTAAAGGAAAGTTTGTTCTACTAACTGAGTACTGAGGTGCTAAATATGAGTTTATGTCAANTTCTACTAACTGAGTACTGAGGTGCTAAATATGAGTTTATGTCAAGAACAGGAAGAAGGTCACACTGACAGCACGTTCAGCAGGTTTCATTTGCTTCCATGTCATCGCATCCTGATCATTTATCCATGTATTTATAAATCAGTGCAGGGAAGATGAATCTACACCCTCTTTTTAGAGCACATGCTGCTTCGCATTTCTACGATTTGACAAATTCACACCTATTCCCAGCAGCAGCAGCAGCACGTCACCATTACTCTTGCTAACTGAGACGTTCATTCATTGAAGCTCTCCCAGTCATGTAAAGGTTACCTGTTGGAGAAGCTGTGAGACCAGGAATCTCCTCATTTCCAGACACAAGGACATTCTCTGGAAGGAGGTGCATGACAGAAACCAATGTGGGATGGTTTTTTACCACGCAGTCCAAATGTGCTCCATCAATAACCTTCAAGAGACCGCCATCTGCAACGACAGAAATAAAACAGATTCAGGTAGAACACTTCACATGCAATTTATGGTAAACAGGCAAACTCTTCTTCTGAATACAAATGATTACGTATGAGATTGAGCCCCTCCATCATCTCCATCCTACCCAAAGAAACGCTATCCATCCCCACGGTGCTTCACAATCTAATACTTCCCTAGAAGCAGGAGTCACCTGACAGCATGACAGCCAACACACAGACACTTCCATTTTTCAATATTCCATTTGGCTGCTGGTGACCTAGGTGCAATGTTCCATTACACCGCTACCACCATTTTCCAGGGCTAAACCTGAAATGACAACCATTCCACTCGGAAAACACGCTGCTCGTCCAGGAGAGCGCTGCAGCGTAGATGAGGCACGAGGTGTGAGCAATGAGGTGGACGCCGTCATCTTTCAAGCAGGTCATCCAATGACAAGTGACGACCCATAACTCCCGCCATCAACACAAAGCACAGATCATTTGGAGGGTGAATAAAGTGGCGTATGATGTGCTGCGTATGTTGGCTTCGTTCGAGCCTGAACAGCATCACAATCTTTCACTGTGACAGGGTTAATGATTGCACCTTCAACGGCATCAGTGACAATCAATACGCGGGGCTCCATTCGCTGCCATGGGCTGTTTCAACAAGCTGGCACCGAGCAATGTCAAGGTGAGACATGATAGTGGTTTAATAATCACTGTGGTTAAAAAACAGACGGGTATGGCGATGACGATTCAGTCTCCCTTTCTGTGCAAACTGCAGAATATCAGCATGACAACTGAGGAGCATCAGAGGCTACTCACACTGGAAACTGCACCCTAAATGTCATTTAATACGACATCACTGCACTAAATTTGAAGACTTATTTTTTTATGTTATCTAATTATTCCAAATATACTCTAAAAAAAAGTGCCAAGACAGTTAAAGTTTTAATAGCTCGGATGGAGCGGTTCATTTTAATGACATCCCAGTTTTTTATCCATTCCATGAAATCACTTATCTGAGCTTGTCATGTTAATGGGGTCAAATCTTCTCTATGGATCGCTCTCTTTGGCTGCACCCATTCAAAGTGTAACACGTCTACATCACCAGGCGTTGACCACGGATGGTGTCACGGTGTAAAGACTGGCCTGAGCAAAGGGCTTTATATGTCCTTGTTCATGAGCGACAGGAAAATGGAGCGTGAGAGGGAAAGGCAGATCGGGTCAGCATGGCAGCGATGCAGATGTTC
The DNA here is from genome assembly GCF_000690725.1 of Stegastes partitus. Taxonomy (NCBI): domain Eukaryota; kingdom Metazoa; phylum Chordata; class Actinopteri; family Pomacentridae; genus Stegastes; species Stegastes partitus. The sequence goes on from NW_007577916.1 coordinate 174,085, forward strand.
TGCTGGACTGTCGTGGTAAAGACGGAGCTGGATGGCAAAGCTCTCGATTAACCACTCGGTTTATGTTCCAGCCCTCATCTGTGGTCATGAGCTGGTTTTTATGAGACGTTATCTGTCCCATTTTCCACTTTGCTGTTTTACAACATCCAGGCGTTAGCACAGGGTCGTGCAGGTTGCTATCTGCCGGGGCTGCAGTCCCGGCTGGTGGTGGCTCACCGTGTAGCATCTCAGACCCAGTAGTTACCTGGATTATACTTTAAAGTTATTAATAATTACTTTAACTGTCCTGTATTTATGGTGCCGACACCCAAAATGCTGAAGGATAAAGTGATGACATTAAATGTCATGTCGGAGTCAGAATCCAAGGCTGTCGCTATGTTAAGGCTGTTTTTATGGGTTCTGTTGGTTTTTCCTAAAAAACTGTCAGATAGCAGGTTTAGGATTGTTAAGGGTCGATTATCCAGTCATGACTGTATTTCCATTGGTTTCTGTAGAAGATGTATCTAGATATATAGACATTATCAGAAATATGTTCTACTCCTAGCTAAGGTCTCCTTCCTGCTCAGGGAGCTTCCATTCTTCTATAACACTCTAAACATACATGCTACCTCCTTGTATAGTCGGAACAACAACACAAACAAGTCATGCAGGTAGTTCCTATACAGTACAAATGATCCTGTAACTAAATAATAATTGCCCTCACAGAGGGATAACTTCACATGAACTCGCTGCAACATGCGCTGGTGCAGCCCAGAGTTTATGACCACAGAGACGGTGTGCTGACCCATCTGTATGCAAACACCCACCGTGTAAACACGAGTCTATGTCCTTTTTTACAGCAGAATACCAAGTAACTGCTACCAGACATCGAAATATGATGATACAGCACTGCAGATCTAAGAAACACTACCCAAGATCCCACAGACTGGAAAAAATGCTGAATGTAAGCCACACAAGAGCATTTTTCCCTCAACAAATTGTATGTATCAGCTTTAAAAACATCAAGGCTTTTTTTTTCTCCTCTGACTGCTTCTAAAACTTTGCTCAGAACAAAAAAAAAACACCCTTTGCTACCTGGGGTATAGAATCCTTTTTTTTTTTTATTCAGACATCGGCCAATCACAGCTTCACAATGAATTCTGATTAAAGAAATACTCAAGTCAGAAAGAGCACTGCTAAATGCATCACTAAAACACAGAATTTATGCTTCTGTGTTATTTTAGGAACCAAGAAAATAAAAGCAGCAAAACAAAAAAGGGAATCATTATCAGATCTGTTGTAAAGCACGACTGGAAAGATTTTATTGTCGACCTATTGTGAATAAATTGCATCTTGGGAACTCGAGGGAGAGTTCTGTGTAAATAAAGTGGTTCTGTTTAGGTCACAGAGAATAACAACTATATGAAAAGCTGATGAGTTCACAGGATGGATGAGAAGAACGTCCGTTTCTGCTGTAGACAGCTTTTCATCCATTTTCGGGGCAGAGCCGGCGCCTTTATCTTTAAAGTCATTGAAAGGGGATTGAGAAGGAAAGAAGATGATGGAGTATATCACTGTGTTCTCCTCCCCTCCCTGCCCGTGACTCATCCCAGTCAAACCCTTTAACTCTCTCGAGCAGTTAGCTTACTACAAAAAAAAAAGTGCTTACGTCTAAAGCCAAGAAAGTAAAACGGTTTGGTGAAATCTCTGAGGTTGCAGCACAGCCTCAGCAGCCTCAGTGGCAGCAGCAGCTAGAAAGGTGTTGCCATGAAACATAGAAAAAAGTAGGATGGGAAGAGAAAGGGGTGGAAGAAAAAAAAAAAAAAGGAAGAAACGTAGAACTTTCTTGACACAGATGGTGCCCAGGTGTCTGCAACTTTTTCATCATTTATTTCTTGTTATTTATTATGCATCGAGCTCCAGGTTCCGTCAGATGCTCTGCATAGATTAGAAAACTACCCCAAAAATTTTCCTTACAGCGCTGGTGTGGTACCTTTGAGTCGGTTGAGCAGCAACTTGGCAAGAGATGTGAAACCGAGGGAGTCGGTGGGGAAAAAAACAAAAATGGCTCAGCATCAGACAAACGGAGGCAGTGGTTTGGGGAGAAGGTTGTGTGGCAAAGAAGAAAGTAATACAGACGAGAGTGAGAGCAGAGCTGGAAGTCGAGCTTATAAGGAGGATCCTGTTGGTGTGCTGCAATATTTGATACCAGAAGTTTATTTTCTGTCGTACAGTCCACCCACTGATCACTTGTTAGTCATTTTTAATAGACTAATAACATTGGTGTCATTTTTTAATAAATTACTGGTTTTGATTGACTGATGGGGAAACAGGCTTTTTATGTCACAAAATCTGTGCAGACTGCATTGTTCTACATTAACTAAGGTTCAAACAGCCTGATGGCCTCTGATGTTGATGAAACTCCGTCCTCCCTGCATGTCTGAGTCATGAAGTTAATTTATTATAGAGCTGAAGAATCGTTTAGAAAGATTCCTGGTAAAGCGTCTTTGAGTGTTTTGAGAAGTATTATGTAAAGTTATTATTCCATCCATCCAGCCATCATCTCTCCACCTTCATCCTCACCAGGGTCATGGGGGGTGGAGCCTATCCCAGCTGACTCAGGGTGAAGGCAGGTTCACCTGGACAGGTAACCAGTCTATCACAGGGCTACACTTAGAGACAGACAACCAAGCACACTCACATTCACACCTACGGACAATTTACAATCACCAATTAACCTCAGCATGTTTCTGGACTGTGGGAGGAAGCCGGAGAACCCGGAGAGAACCCACGCTGCACGGGGAGAACATGGAGACTCCACGCAGAAAGATCCCGGGTGTCCTCACCGGGACGCCAACCGACGACCTTCTAGCTGTGAGGCGACGGTGCTAACCACCGATCCACCTTGCAGCCCTAATATTATTATTATTATTATAAAAATATCCATTAGATATATGAATATTTGTATCACCAATCCCTCACAGTGGGGGGTCGGCGCCTCCAAACAGGGTGGCATCAAAAACCAGCTCCTTCCAACACCTAATACAACAGACAAGTGAGGACAAAATAACACAAACATTGCAAACAATCTTAAATATTCAACAAGTGAAAGCAGGAAGTAGCGCATAAATAAATGATGTGTGTTTCAGGATCATTTGCACGACTGCACGCAGGAAAACACGCCAGACGTGACGAGGAACTATTACGCTGTTTATTATTTTAGAATGAAACGCTCATTTGTCTCATTGAAATCTGGATTTTTCTCAAAATGTAGTTTTAGTCGAACTACAGTCTGGTGTCAGAAGCTGTAACTGAAAGTGTGCCTTAGACGGGTCATCAAGTCACGTCAAGTCTTCTGGCAACCAGGTCTCAAGTAGTAGGTTTGTAGACTCTCCAGCGGACAAGTCAACTTGCAGGTTCTTATTTAGGTTTCATTCATAAGTCTAAACCTCTGATATCTGTCACTATATCAGCCCAGCCACCTTTACTCAACCAGTAACTCAAAGGACAACCCCCGACGATAAACGTGTTGCTTCTTTGCATTAATGTTAAAGAACAATTCTGGAAATGAACTCTGGGGTCTCCATTTCATTGCTTCAATAATAATCTTTTTCCCACTTTTTAACATTACATCCACCAAAGAAAAGCAGCCTAAACATCCATCCTACCGTGCATGTCTTTAGGCTGTGGGAGGACGCCAGAACACCCGGAGAAAACCCACTCAGGCATGCAGAGAACATGCAAAGTCCACTCAGAAAGGCCCTGCCAACCAGCATGTTGCAGTACGTACTGCTGTGAGGAAACGGTGCAAACCAGCACACGGGATGGGATCATCTCAGCCGTTTCATTTGGATTGTGCAACAGCGTCCCAAATGTTGACCGTTTCTCACAACGAGCAAAACGTCATGACATTTATTACACAGATCACAGGTCTGGTTCAGGAAGCTGGTGCTGCAATCGGAGGAAATGTGGAGGGAAAAGATGTACTGAAAGAGGTCTGCAGGAACCAGGTGTAGCTGGAACCAACGCTGCTCCTGATCCGTCGGTATGGCGTTAAATAAAAACACTGCACCATCGTTGCTGACGAAGGTGGAGCGCCTGTCCTTGTTTAATTTGAGCCTGAAGTGGCACAAACTGAAAGTGGTCGTTTAAAGTTTGAAGTTCAGGCAAACAGCAAGAAAGCCTGGTGCAGGTGGAGAAGACAAACATCTGTGTAGCATGCCTTAGACTCACACATGCAGGGAAAACACTGTTCAGGATCAGGACAAACCTCTATGTCGTGGCTACAGAGAGGGTTTTTTGGTGTATCAGTGATAACACTACCTTTCTGTCCCCTACGCACAGACATACACAATGAATTAATGCATGGTGGTGTTGCTTCAAATTAAGATATGCTAATGTGAACACAATGTACCATCTGTTTGTCCTCTCATCACATTAAGAGGTCCCCACAGCGGCCCTCCATCCTTCTCACTTCATCTTTTCTCCTCGCTGCTCCTTCTCCTTTCCTCCCAGTTGGTTGAGTGGAGAAGCTTAGATCAAGCCAATGAGCTTACTGCCTCCCTTCGTGCTTGTTTCCTCCTCCTATTTTTGTCTCCCATCCTTTAGGACTTTGAAAAGCCCCGAGGCAGCTTCCTTCCCTCTATCTCCCCTGCTCTCCCTGTTTCCTGCCTCTTGACCCTGACTCCAGCTCTGGAAAAATTGAGGGATTTTGACTTCTCTGCCACTACTTTCACTGCTCCTTTTTCTGTCACTAACTTGTCTCCGACTTATCTTTCCACATTCAGTATTTGTGCACCAGTCACGTGCCCTTTAACACAACTGGCATTTCATAGATTTAAACCGTGTGTCGCCTACCGAGCAAACTATTTATCTTTATCCTATTTATCCGACGCTGCATCTTTTCAGAGCCATGAAAAAAACATGTTTGTCTTCTTTCTCGCTGCACCATTCTCTATTCAGGCCACTTTTTGCTCTCATGTAATCTATCCACCCGGTTATGTAACCTGCTGATGTTCATTTTAGCACTTGGTTTCCCATCACTGACAAGGCAAACTGTCTCTCATGGTTCTATTTCCTGTGTGTGCTACTCATGTTGGGAGGACCTGCATCTGTTTACACAGTCCCATGAGACACTTATGGGGATAAAGGGAAGGCTCCCTAAAGCAAATCCTTTTATCATTTTATGGTGAAGACACATTGTAAGGTAAGGCAAAGGTTAGGTTTAAGTTAGGGTAAGGCTTCTGGGAAGGGCAAGGCAATCACTGCTTAAGGTCAGAATAAATCTAATGTGAATCTAAGTCAGTGTAATGTCCTCTGAAGTCAGCTGGCTGTGAGTGCATGTGTTGCTCAGCCAGTGGCAGGGAGCCTCGCCAGGCAGCACAACATAGGAATACATAGCATTTGGCAGCCGGCCATCCTGTTCTGCTCCTATTCTGGCATCCAGCTACGTCCCTGTACACACTCCACAAACACACATACGGCGTATATATTCACAAACACATACTCAGTGGCAGCATCATCTCTGAACCTGTTGTCAAACCGGCATGTAAAACTCCTGAGGGTTGTGAAGGAGCTCATAAAGTCCTACATTAACATTCAGGTTCTGATGGAACCGAATGTAAACGGCATGCTTTCACAGCCCACACATACGTTTCTGTGTGTCAGTCATTTGTGTTGTGAAGCATTACGATGGCATCAGTCCTTCTGCTGTGTTGCATTGGGAATATTTCTCAGTGGAAATTTACAGTAAAAGTTAAAATTGTGCCGACAAACCAAACTAGTCTCTTGATTTCTCTTTCTCTATAAAAGCAACCCTGAAAACTTTACGTCTCTGTGATACAGAGCAAGAAAGTCCTGTGTTTGTGTTCTTCTGTGTGGGAATGAGGGAAACCATTTGTCCGTTTCCTTTATACAGCAGAATCTCACAATAAGTTACACCAATGAATGTTTAATTCTATGTAACGAGACACATCCGTCTATGTCAAGTTGAAATACAGTCATGACTGGATAATCGACCCTTAACAATCCTAAACCTGCTGTCCGACAGGTTTGTAGGAAAAACCAACAGAACCCATAAAAACAGCCTTAACATAGCGACAGCCTTGGATTGTGACTCCGACATGACATTTAATGTCACCAATCAGGATGACGGCGTATTATCTGACTGAACAATCCCACAGATTGGCTACGTTCACACTGCAGGACTTGATGCTCAATGAGGATTTCTTTGTGACTTCCTTCACGTTTCCACTTCAATGCGACTTGTATGTGATCTGCTGTGTGAACTTCATACGACCCAAAAGTGTCCCGCATGCGCAGAAGAGGACACGACGACGTCACACGCAGCGAGCGTGCTCAGTGTTTATGGAAGTAAACATGGATGGTAACGGTGGAGCGTATCTGCCACTCCCCCGCCGCCACCGATGGAGGAAACAGAAGTGTGAGCGCTAACTAAACTAGCATCAGCAGCCAAGTACTGCCTGTGTGTTCTGGACACTTCCACCCCGTCAGAGCGCTGCCCCGGGGTGGAAGTGTCCCCCGACCGCACTGAATATTCTGATATTCATCATTAATTGGGCCTGAATATCCAGAGAGCAGAAAGTTCTACTGGGACCAGCCCTACTAGTTATTATAACAACTATGAACAATAATGAACAACTAATGATCCTTCCAGCATCAAGCCCTCCTCGTATCTGGACCTCCGTCTGGACAATCCCACAGCCTTGATATCCGACATAGAAGAAGGTTTTACATTTGGTGTCGGATCATCCAGTCATGATATATATATTTACAGTGGATGAGGGTGACCAAAGAAGTTGGCACAACTGCAATTTAAAACTTTCTATTTGATGGTTTCTTTCATTTTGAGTTTTCAGTTATAGTATTTTTCAGAGTGAAATCTGTCTGTGTCCTGTGCTACTGAAAGCCCTAAAAATGAGAGTGACCCGGGTTTTCTTCTCACCTGGTCCACATCAGTCACTCATTAGACACCTTAAACAGCATCAACATTGAAAACACAACATGTCGAAGGTGGATGGAGGTTTCTCCACAGAAAGTTTTCTTTTACAAAGTGAGGATCTTCACACAGCTCTGCACAGACAAAAGCACAAAACGGTTCTGTGGAAACAAACTGTCATTAACAGCAGAAACACTGCATTTTTAGCAAAGCCAGCAGCACAGTGCTGGGGATGGATGGCAACGGCAGCTCTGTCTGAAACATCTCACCAAACATGATAATCTTGTGCACAGCCACAAGCTCGACCATCTACTGAGCGCAGTAACACTAACTGGTAGCTCCACTGCACAGAAGGCAGAAAGGAAGAAAGTCTGGACAGAAACTGTGCCATTCAACATTATTTCTTTAAAAGTGAGTTGTTGCACTTCATGGTGCATAACACGACCACCACGTCCTGAGCTCCACTGCGGCTGTCACATCTCCTGTCCCATCTATTCTTTCCCATCATTCTCCCTCAGAAAACCAATAAAGGTTCATGATGAAACCCACAACCCCAGTTCACTGGCATTTCAGATCGACCGGGTCTATTTGCAGTCACACGGTACGCTCACTTTTCCCATCGATCCGTCTTTATTTTTACTATGAGAGGAACACAGTGAACACGCTGTCCATGCAGAAGTCATGAAGCTGCCGTCCGTGTGGCGGCGAAGCAGCCAGGCTTTCCTCTGCCCTTCTTTTCTTTCTATCTGCTTTCTCTGCATGTTGTGATGCAGCAAACGATTCTCAGCGGAGTGTGATGGCCAAGATGGCATTTTGCACTGCAAACAGTGGACAGAATGCTGACCTATGTGAGTGCTCCTGAGGACAGTGTCTGCTTCATCTTTCAATACCTAGAAAGGTTCATATGGTGTGTGCACAGTATACACAATGCTAAAGACATAACTGGAAGCACTTCAAGGCTGAGTGAACCAAAATCACAAGATAACAAACACCAGCTTATAAAATACAGTCTGCTGGTCGATAGAAGCTTCTTTTGACTCGTTTTATTTTTTTTTTAACAAGGATTTACAAAATCCACAAAAAGCTTCAGAGTTGTTCTGACCTGGGAGGAAGGTGGAACCAGTACCAAGCTGGTTGCATTAAGAGGAGACTGGAGCCAGCGGGCTCAGACCAGACAGACACTGCAGGGAACGAGTGGAGCGATGGCAGAAATCTATTCAATGGGGTTCAGGTGAGGCTGCTTCCTGTTCTTGTTTAATCACAGCTGAAGGCACTCAGGTTATGCTGCAGCCTGTCAGGTGTTAATACAGCCTGAAGGCTTTTGGGTGATTAAACACCCTAAAGGTAAAAACGAGTCATTTTACCAGGACTGCCTGAACATCTGCTTAAACCATCAGAGTGGTGGAGGGAAA
>NW_007577916.1:183433-185812 GCF_000690725.1 Stegastes partitus
TCTGGGATAAGAGGTGAAACTTCTTAAAGAATCTAAAAGAGAAATCATTTTACTGCAGCTCTTAGGTTTAACCATATCTCTTGATGCCAAATGTGACCATCGGAGTTCGGATCAGAGCCGGGTGAAGAGGTGTTCAGTCATTACGCTGCCCGCCGCTGGTACCGGCTCCCAAACGTAAGCTGAGGACGCTCCTTCTTCTGCTCCTCTCACTGAATCTATGTTATCACACAGCCTGTATTAAACTGGTCTGCACTTTACTCACTTCATTTTAAATGCGTTTTTCTATTTAATTCTGTATCTTCTACTTGTTATTTTATTTTTTTAATCTTTCATTCTTTTCTACTGTTCTAGCTGATCAGTTTAATTATTCTCTTGCTCTCAATTCAACTTGTCTGGACTTAGTTTGAGTTAATAAATTTATCTAATTCAGTTTTATTCTGCTGTATTTTATCCTTCACGCTTTAATTTTTACTTCTGCTTATGACAGAGTGCCGTTGAAACGAACTTGCTTGGGCTTAGAGCGCCACCTATAGCATTACTTAAAGGATCTGCATGTATGCAAAGTTCAATCCGTCGTCTGTCCAGGTCCAGCCAATTCTATTCACATCACAGTTTTGCATTGTGGAGAATTTGCAGCTTGTGCATCATATGACACCTCTACCGTTAGACCTCTGTGTCTGCAAAGTCCACGTGCGGTCCAACATTAATAACCACACCACAACTTGTGGGAAATGTCTAATTGCAGTTTTCCTGACTGACAGCGCGGTTTGATGCGCGCTGCATGTCTTTAAGTCGAGCAGCAGATAAATATTCACCGCGTGGCGTGATTTCAAATGTGACGGCGCATCAAGTGTCACGCGAGGAAGACGACGATGAATTTGCAAAACCACCGACACGACAGTTTAAACTCTGGATCAGACCTGCTGCAAAATGCACGAGGTGTGGACCGTAAGTAACGAGACGACGCTTCTGTCAGTCATAGCAGAGGACACACGGGAGCATAAACACGCCTGAATGCTTGGATTATATAAAACTGAATTACTGAATTAGTCCACGTATTTAACACAATCGCACAACCCTAAACTGCAGCCTTTGCTGTTTTTTTTTTAATTGCATATTTGCAGTTTCTATTTGAAGTCGACTAACTGCTCGGCTTTAAATCACGCAGACGTGCATGAGAACAGCCTCGTACACATGCAAAACACACAAGGTAGCACGAGCAGGCCGGTTTCTGGGACTGCCTCTTAAATCAGCAGCAGGTTTACTTACTCTGATGATTGTGTGTAACGCTCGTAATCACTTGGTGGACGTGTGGGACTGCAGCCAATTAAATTCATTCACTTTTATTCAACTTTTAACCCCAGCTTTATCTGCAACGCGTCGAAAAATAATAAAGATCTTGTTTTTCCCTCCCGAGCCACAGCATTTTCAAAAACAAAGTCAGGGAATAAACCTCCAGGGAACGTTTTCTCATTCTCATTTTTCATGCAATTAGACATGAATGACCGCCATATGCAGCGTACTTATTTCACCTCAGCACGAAACAGTGGCTGGATGTCTGTTTCTCTCTACAAACTCACACCCGGTGGTTTTTTCCATCACCCAGCAGATGTGGGGGCTCTGCGTCCCTGTCACGGTGGACGGGACTAAACGGGACAGAAATAAATGAGAAGGTATTTGACCATAAAAGAGCGACAGCGAGAGTGGCAGCGACACGGCTCTTAAAACAGAGACGCAACGTTCCACTAAACAACAGGCATACGGTAAATAATTCAGCGAGTGTAAGAGTCCGTTTGAGAGAAGGCGTTCTAATATTCATGTGACATGATAGCCAAGACAGGAACTCTGCCTCTCGCTGGGCGTGCTGTTATTCATACTGCGAGGCACTCGAGTGTTTTGTAATTCATAGCCTTGGTTTTAAGCCGAGCGAGGACACATCTAGACCAACTCAGAGCTTCAGTAGGAAGCTCAATAATTCAAAAAGATTTGTTCTCAAATTCTAATCTGATGTTACTCTAATATTAAAGATAGTCCAATAAAATGTTGTGAATTCTCAAAAACAACTCTTCCCCAAAGGCACCGAACCAACATCCGGCAGGGACAGAAAACTCGTCTGTCAAAGGGAAGCAGAGCTGTGAAGTAGCTCGAAATAACTTAAAACTGGCCTTAAAAGAAAACACTGACGATTTCATGGTCAATTATCCCGTCACCCCGACTGCCAAGGAGTACATTTTGTTCCAAGACAACTGTGGAGGGGAAGAGTTTGTCTGCTTCAAATGTGTGACTCGAGCAGAATTTAGGTTTCGTCCAAACTGCAGATCAGATCAGAAGCATTACACAGTGGACGTCTGTGTCGACCACAAGCTGTAACGATCCAAA
>NW_007577916.1:187122-190931 GCF_000690725.1 Stegastes partitus
TTAATGTTCTGATTTGCAGAATCTACCAGGTGAGAGGAGAGCTGGGTGTTGTGTTTCTACCTCTGTTGTTTCACAAATATCTGGAGCACCTCTAACGTGAAGTGCAACACGATGAATGTCTGCCAGTACCTATCAGCTCTGAGACGCCATAAACCCAGTCCTATCTTTACTACTTTATGATGTGCAGCAGTCTGTCTCCACGCTCTCTGAGACCAACCTTTCATGGCACCTGACCAAACCCATCCTTTCTGTGATGGTACCTGGCGACGGATCCAAAGCTAACAGAGAACTCATCTTTTGTGTCACTTCACGTGGCAGGGTGCCCACACAATCACAGCTGATGTCTCCTCACTAATTACTCCATGTGCTCCCCGGCCTCTCTTTATTTCACATTTTGTAGTCGTTTTCCATTTTACTGCTCATCTTTTGTAATTATTTTATTCTAGCATAAACTCCAGACGAGTGCGGGGATTGTTTTACACCAAAGATTTATTGAGTTTTTTCTCTAAAGGTTTGTTTTTCCTCCCAAGTCTTCAGTGAAGTATTACGACTGTGGAACAGCTTGTGCTGACCTAAATAGCCTTTGTGACTATTTTTGCTTTGTTCTTCCAAACTGTTTGACAATATTCTATATTAAATGCTTCAGAGGAAGTCTTATTTGTAGGCAGACTCGCTCTCTGCACAGCTATGTTGACAGGACGGTCTCTAAACCTCATGTGATGACATCATCTCTTCAGACAGCTTCATAACTCCACCACCTCACCTTCCCCCCAGGTTGAGAGTCTGGGTGTCATCCTCGACAGCACATCATCCTTCCAATCCCACATCAATAACACCACCAGGTCTGCCTACTTCCACCTACATCAATCGCCTCCACCCCGCATTATAACCCGAACCCCCTGGATCCACCACATCACTCCCGTCCTCCAACAGCTCCACTGGCTTCCAATTCACAGTTAACATTTAAGGCCGTTCACAGCCTCACTCCCCCCATACCTCCATGTTCACACTCAGAAAATGTATTATTATTATTAGTGTGGGCTTGAACTAAATCACTGGTCCATGTTGCATCGAGGTGAGCAACAGCTCAACTTCCAGCAAAATGGCAAAGCTCCAAAGTGCCCCCTTGTCATCACGAGTAGCTAAAGATGATGTGGTTGTCGGCGTTTTCACTTCAGAAGACAAAGGTAGCCCCACTGGCCTGGAAATAAACGCTGCTAAACCCCACACGTACTGTGGCCCTCGCAGCTTTTACGGTGGATTACTCCAGGGACACACATCGAAAGTGAGCAGACCCAATAAATACTTGCAAACAGAGTACATAAAAATTGATCCTTACAGTCAACAGTGTCCTTCAGCAGAGGGTGGAGCAGGCCTCTTGGTGATCCATGGTGTAGATTCAGCCTGAGGGATAAATGACACCCACTATGAATGACTCAACGGAGACAATAAACAACGACAATAGAGCTGCTCGGTCTCCACAAAACAACAACGTGTGTCTGCTATCGTGCGTGCTACGTTCGGGTTTATTGTCTAACAGCAGAGCAGAGCCTGAGGGGCGCACCGCGAAGCGAGAATAACGGGTTAATGAGGTAAACTGAGCCGAAAGTCAGACTGTGTCACGAAGGTGGCTCTCCTTTAACCTGCTAGGTCACCATGGTAACTGATGCTGCACAGCTCCAGGGGAGGTTCTGTTTAGAGTTTGGGGTTAAAACATCTTTTTCCTGGTGTCTGGGGTTTGGGTTTTCTATGAGCGACACAGATTCTCGGTCACAGGGGCGCAGAGTGTCGGTGCTAACGTTTGGGTTGCCATGGGAACCCACGTGGTGATGCAGAAAATGAAAAAATTAGCTTTCATACGTGGTCCTGATTTGCTGCCCAGTCGATTTTACGCTGATATTGTTGCACAGATTAGAAAATTTATTACCGTAATTTTCGGGCTATGAGCGCACCTGAATATAAGCCCCACCCACTAGCTTTAAAAAGAAAACCAGGTGTGTACATATACAGGCTGCACTCGTCTATAAGCTGCAGGTGTCCACGTTGGAACATGAGATATTTACACAGAAAGATGTTTTAACTTTTAATAAAACACGCACCGTAGATGCCTTTTTCCAAACAGTGGCTGTAACACGGCTGGTTAAGAAAATAAAATCTCCAGCAGCCTACCAGGAAAAGTCCTTGATTGCTAACTTCATCTTCCTCCTGCACTAAAGCCACTAAAGTCATCTTCTTCAGTGTCGTGAAAAAAGCAGTGGCTCATAGTCCGGACATTACGGTAATTTATTGGTATCTATAACAGAGCATATCCAGTTAATGACATTTATTTCACTTTGATTTGGCCTTAAAGCCTTAAAGGATTTCCACGTAGCCTTCATTATGGGCCAGTGACAAACCTACATGAACTTCTTTAGTGTCACGTTGAAATAAATTAAGTGTATTATGCTCCTGTCACGTTAGAAATAAGTGCACTGAGCCGTACAAAATAATAGAATAACTTGCACCATTGATAATTTTCTGTTTTTTCGATACTCCAACAGGCGATGCACCATCAGGCCAAACGTCCCATTTTTATACACAACCTGGTGAGGAAACCCTCTTTGACAAAGAAAGCTGATCACCACCGTTGTGACACCCGTTATCACTGGTTTGGGGTTTTGTCGAGCCAGCTCACACGTCAGACTTGCTTCCTGTTACCCCTCAAGTCGCTTTATACACAACAGTAGTTCTGCATGGATGCTGTAAAACGTTTGACAAACAAACTGCTGTAATGCAAAAGTTGAACAGGTGTAGGTATGTAAGACCGAACCGGCCAGCTGGAAAATAAGTCCACGGATATTATTCAAGCAGCAACCCCCTCACTATAAATACACCCGTCCTTCAATAATCTCCTTATGAGAAAGTTCATTAATCCCTGGCTGGGGTAATTAAGAACGGGCTAATCACCTTCTGTCCCCATCGGTAGCCGGTATCTCTGGTTTGTTGGTAAAAAGCTCCAGGACGGTGAAGCCTCGCCCCAGAGCCTGATGGGAGCCGTCTGGCCTTGGTGACAGTGACACCAGCTCCAGAACCACCAGCGTGCTGGGCAGCAGCAGAGACGTATGGAGGTACAGGACCTAGACAAACACAGACATGGAGTGAAGAAAGGCATCATCGATCCATTTAGAACGCAGCTTTAAGGGCTGTGAGATAAACTGTGTTGGTCATTTCACATCATTCATATCATTAAATCTGATGCTAAATTGTGGCATCGACAAGTAAAAGTGACACTTAAAGTAAATGAGCACGTTACACATCACAGCTTAATGCATGGACGTGTTCCATCATCGTCCTACTGCCTAATCATCATTAGTAATGTAAAGGTCACACAGACTTCTCATCAACTGTAAAACTGAAGGTATGAGTGTTCACATGCACAGAGTGGAAACTCACCGACACCCCCACACATGACACATGTATGCACGTGGTAATGATGACGCCTTGACAAACAAGGGATTTCAGAGGCTTTAAATACATGTCTGTTCCAGCGCTCACTGTTGCCGTGCAGACTCCACATGTGCACAGCAAAACGAGCATGGAAACAACAGAACAGGAAAAGTTTTACGTTGACTCGAAACAGGTTCTCTGTCAGCAGGGTCACTACAGGAGGCAAGAAAACGTATTTGTTTGACCACTTAAATCAGTCCCTCAAAGCTCTGCATGATAAGTGTAAAGCCGGATCTGACTGCCAGCCGAGGGAAAGAAAAAAAAGTAATATCTCTGAAGATTTGCCAGTGCTACACCATATGAGACATGTTTCAAATGACCTT
>NW_007577916.1:191506-203554 GCF_000690725.1 Stegastes partitus
TTTTTCTCCAACATCGTGCTGCCCTCAGCAAACCCAGCATAAGGGAGCAGTAGGGTTGAGCAACATGGGGCATTGGATTTGCAATATCAGTCCAACTTCAGTTCAATTTTCACTGTGTAATAGATGTAAAACCTGAAGGTGCATTACCACATGACAGGCCACAAAACGCTGTCAAACAAGGACGGAATGAATTTGTACAACCGCTGACGGAACAAACCCCGGGTCAGACGTACTCTTCAGTCCCACCCTGCATGCCAGCCGCTGAGATTTCCTATTTTGCATTTATTAAATTGCAATTTTCATTTGAAATCAATTCATGGTTTAGCCTTGGTGAGCAGAGGGTCACGTCTGACATCAGGTCCAGACATACAGCAGCTGATTATTAAAGGATAGCATATGCCAAAAAAATGGGAACAAATATGAAGTTGAAAAAGACATTCAAACGTTTACAATCTCCAAAAAAAAAAAAAAAGGGAGAGTATGCATATTTCAGAAATTACCAAGATGGGTTTATGAGTTACATGACATATACGATAATAATGTCCAATAAACAGCATGTTGGAAATCACTTCAGGGAAATGACCTATAAACAAGTACAGATGGTGCACAGTCCCAAGGTACCCCGTTTGGCTTCAAGCATCAACTGTTGCTGTCATTCGAGTTACTGCAGTCCAAGGATAATCAAAATAAGAACATCATACACATGCAGCATTTGGACCATGACTCAGGGGGTCTCAGGCGCACTGATCACAAACAGGCTGAAGACAGACTTTTTCCAACCAGGTTCGTGTGATTTTTCCGACAACAACAGTCTACAAACGGAGGCTTTAAAGACGGCGTGAAAAGGCTTCCGATCGTTCTTGTAAAGAGCACGTGTGCGAGTAATTATTCACGTTCCCCAGGGAGGTATTAAAAAATAGCAAAATGGGAAAATGCCACTGCAGTGCCACTATTACGATGATTTGACGTGGACTGTACGCCACATCGTTGTCGATTAGTTAAAATGAATGCGCCTCCTGATGGCCGCTTCATAAGCCGAGGGCTACAGAACATCCATACAGAGAGAAATTAAAGATAAGATAAATCACAGGCTGTTTGCATGATTAGTTCAAATACAGGAATTCAGTCAGTCTGTGTTACCGTGATATTGATATTTGTCACCATTTGTTAAAATAAACTGTCTGTTGAGCTTGAGTAAATGAAATCCCAAATATCAAAACTGGAAAATTTAAAAATAAATATATATATATTGGGGGTGGAACTTTAACGTGTTAATTAACGTGAAAATAACGCATTAAAGTCCCGCCCCTAATATACTTTAAAGCGTTAATCTCGATTAATTAATTACAACAAAAATAATGCGTTAAAAAAAATTAACACATTTAATGTCAGTTTGCCTCCAGACAACACAGAGCGTTAGTCAGACCTGATGTCATGGTTGTTGGAATAATTCTATGTTATGATCCAATGATCTTTGTGAAAAGTATGAGAATGCTGTAAATGTCCGTTGCCTCTATTTCACCTTGTTAGTGTGAGATAAGGACAGCAGGTAGTCAGAACACACATATGCAGGAGGTTGTCTCCTGTTTCCTGTATATGAGGACCAACGCTTCATGCTTCTAGTCAGTCACTGGTTCAGACTCTGTGCTGCAAGTAAAACTTTGCTTTGACTTAAGAGACGCCTCTGTGTGTTGATTTGGAGCAGGTAGGACTCCAGTGAAGGATTTTCCTAACGACGGTCCACCGATCACATGATGCGTCAGCGCTACGCTAACAACAACAAACATGGAGGAATCTGATGAGAGCACATCGCTTGGACTGATGGAGGCCAAGTCTCATTTTAAAAGCTGCCTGATGGAAGCCTGGACCAGAGCCTGGTTTGGTGCAACTTGTGTAAAAAAGACTTTGCATCCCACCGAAGCACATGGAGCTGACGGTACCACCTGAACGCAAAGCAGCGAGCACAGAAACCGCCGGAGCTGTTAGCGCTAGCAGTCCTGGATAGCGGCAAATTTTTTTAATGCGCTATTTTTGTTGTGAAAAATACTTTATTTATCCCAGAAGGGAAATTCAATCTTGTAAAAGCTCACTTTTTTTTTTTTAATCAATATAACATATATTCCACACAACAACAACAACAACAACAGTTGTAATTAATTAATCTTAATTAACACGTCAAAGTCCCACCCCTAATATACATATATATTCCCAATTCTTAGCACTTTGGTCCTGGTGATTCTCCTTTGGCCCTGTCTAAAACCTCTATGGAGGAAATGACTGTGCAGGCCTGTAAAGACTGAATACATCATCTTTTCACCATTACATCAATGAAAAGTAGTGACAGGAAGATGGTGACGTGGGAATGAGATCAGTGCGGCTGTACAGCTTAGGTAACAATAATAATAATAATAATTCATTTTATTTATATAGCGCTTTTCAAGAACTCAAAGGTGCTTCACAGGATAAAAGCAATAAAAGCAATAAACAATAAGCAACTAATACAAAGATAGACAACATAGAAATACAGCAAGCAGATAAAAACAACACCAAATATCAAGATAAAGGCCGAGGTGGGAAAAGCAGAGCAAAACAGGTGAGGTTTTAATTTAGATTTGAATATTACTGGCTCTGTAGCGTCCCCCCAGGTTCGGTAGGTCTTAAACTGATCGGCTTCATTATGAAACACACACGTCGTTAGGCATTATTCTTTACTTAGAAAGACAAAAAGCTATTTTATTAACCTGCTTTTGATCCTCTGCGGCCACACTGGTGTCCATAGGTGTCAGAACGAGCCTCACATCCAGCACTGACGAGAACACCTGAATGGTGAGAATGTGCCATCAACAATCCCACATTGAAGAGGCGGATATGTGCCTCTGGTGAGGAGACGCTTTAGAGTCACGCGGGAGGTTTGACCTCGCTATTTTTACACAAGTTCAGGGGGAGACAGTCAAACCTTTTGGGAGGCCGTTTGTAGTCCATACCAGATAGGTGCAATTGTTTACAGACTCTGATGTGCCATTCAGTTGGAAATAATAGCCCACCTACAGCAGAGCCACACTGATTTACATGCACAAAGGCCTGAATATGATAAAGAGACCCACAAATTCTCTCTGATCCATTGGTCCCTGAGCACAATAAAGCCTGTTATTTCTCAAAACCATAAAGAAGAACATGACGGCATCAGCAGAAAAAAAAATGGCATAAGTAGACATGAGCTACCTTGAAATACAGAACCAATTTCTCCCAGCTCACTGTGGCAGCGCCTGTTCATCTTTAGACCCAGCTATCAGCCACCACAGAGCCGTACATTCAAATTCAAAGCCTCTGAGGCATTCCTATTTCGGCCACATCAGACTTTTATCTCTGTGCATGGTGAGTTTAAATTACTAGTTTTTCAAATAGAAACACTGCTGAATACCAATGCAGAACGTGGGAGGCAAAGAGACTCGTCTACCCCTGGTCCCATTTACTTATTTCAATGCTTGTTTTCGTTTCCATCGGACTTTGCCTTGCGGGCATGGATGCTGAGATTCACAAAGTCACAGTGACTTGTGGAAAGCGATTCGACTACGATAGATTTCCGTGCAAGGCCTCAACATGGAATGTGCAGAAATGTTCCATCACAGAGCTTTCAATGGAAACTTTGAGAGAAAAGTAATTTGGTGAAGCCGAAATACAATTAATCAGCTCTAATCTGCCTGATTTTTCAATTATGAGAATACATGTTTTCTCAGGTACGGAGCATTTACTCTGAGCTGCGACTCAGTCATTTCAGCAGCAGCCAAAAATATCTCCCATCCCAGGATGCGTGTCATTCAGTATTCATGGACCCAAAACTACTTCCACGCTGTTTATTTATTTATTTACCCCAAACCTTAACTCCCAAATCAAAGCCTCATCTTTAACTGAACTCCTCTTGAACCTATACCAAGTTGTAGGAACAAGAAATGGGGAGGAGCGCTCGTATTCTGTCATGTTCGCCCAACTTTCCTCCCGCTGGGACGACGCAGAATTTGCATTGTGGTCAAAGACGAAGTCTCAAAGCAGACATTGTTGGTGATGGAGATCCAATTCAAAGCCTGAATTCCTTTTTCATCTGCTCCACTGCTCTGATACAAATCCAAATTGACTGTAGTCCAATCTCTGGAAAAAAAAATAAATAAATACTCTTTCCCTTCAGAGCAAATATCTCCGATATTCAATTTAAAATTATTCAGATTTACAAAAGAATGCAGCCAAGGCTCATAAAAACACCCCAAACCGACGGTGAGCTTTCAGAGACAGACGAGCTGAACTCAGGATAACACATCGACTGGTACCGACTGGTACCGACTGGTACCGCCCGCTTTAGCGGCACCTCGCCTCGACACACAGGCTCCCTTTCATGTCACTTTCCAGCAAAATTTCACAGCTGGAGATTTCTTAACTGGCCTGCGTTGCTTCGATCCTGCTTCAGAGCAGGACGGAAGCATGACGGTGCTTCATCTTCAACCAGCTGTACAGCCTGAGTGGGCTGTCACAGTCGATGAACGTCCTGTCTTCAGCTTCCCATAGATGCGTTTGTTGCGTTGTTTCTGTTCTTACTATCGATCTGGCTCAGAGACGGCGTCCTCCCACAGCGTCGCCGTGATGTGTTGCTCCTGCCATTAAACCACAGGAGCACCCTTACAGACACTCGAGTTAGGATCGTGTGTGTTTCAATCTCCCGCTGTAGGTTTACCCATCGTTCCAATTCAGTTCTATTTATATAGCGCCATCATATGTCATCTCCTGCACGTAACACAGCAGGATGAAGATCTTATGAATTATAAACAGAGAACAGAGAACCAACAGTCCAACGGATCCTTCAGCGACAGTGGGAAGGAACTCAAAGGAAAAAACCTCTAGTGGAGAGGGGAAATAAACCTCAGACAGAACCGGGCTCAGGAAGGGCAGCCATCTGCCTCCACCGGTTGGGGTGAGGAGACATAGATATGTATAATATAGACTAGATGTCTTAAGGCAGCGTTTCGAATGGGATCACCGGCGGCCATCTTGACTTGGGGCAGCTCTCTGGTGGAACCTGTGGTACGTGAAGGAAGGTGAGTGATCTGCAGAAATATTCTGATCTCGCTGAAATCTTGACGGATTTCCAAACGGTTTGGTTTCTTACAAACATTACTCAAATTACTAAAATACAAACAAAATGCAAATGAATTAAAGTACTAATTGTTTCTGGCCGTGAGAGTGTAACATAATTATCCAACTAAACCTCTGACGTTTAGAACAAACCAAACCGTTTGGAAATCCGTAGAAAACTGAGCAAGTTATGGTTGTTTAAAAAGTACATGCACCACGACAACACTGTACCAAGATGGCCGCCAGTGTGGCCGTGCGATCCCATTGGTCGGCAGCGCAGACGAGACATCTTTATTATACAGCTCTGTGGTGGGGGACAGCATCGTCATTGGTGGGAGTAAAAACATATGAATGGAATATTTAGAATTGACAGAAATTTTAAAGGAATTAAAAAAAAAAAAAAAAGACTCAAAGCTTGAAATGTGCACCACTTTGAAACCAACATAACGCTCTACAGTGTTTTCCAGTGTTTTTGCATTAAGGCAATGTTATGAGATCTTGCTCCTTCAGCGCCGCGGGAGCGCCGGGAGATGTCATTGGGAAAACAGCTTGCATCGACAGCAACACCAGGCGCGGCATATGTCGGCCCTAATGAGAGGTTATACTCCGCAGCAACTGTCAACAAAGCAGTAATCGATTCTCACAGGGGTAAATATCCAATCCCCATAACTTGAGCAAAGAGGGGAGAGCGAGCGGCGATGGGGTGACATTAAAACATCATCAGCGCGGAGGCATGTGGCTTGAAGTCACTGTCAGTAGCAACAAGCAGCCTGTCTGCAGCTTCTGGGGCTGTTTGGCTGAGACCTCTTTGTGAGTGACGGAGGGCTTAATGGTGACAGCAAAGGGGCAAATGGAAGTGTGAGGAAGCTGTGGTAGAACAAGAGATGCATTTTATGATGATTTTGTCATCTGATTAGGTTTACTGACTGTGCACAGTCCAAACCACTGGACTGGGATTTCTGCAGCTAAGAAAATTATCGTATAGAGTCATTATACACACGTGGACAAAATCATAACCCTATAAATAGGCCCACTGACTGATTACGTAAGTGAATACTTAAGTTTGTAGACACCTGTGATGCTAATTAGAGGACACACCTTGATGGAACATGTCCCTATGGTCACATTATTTTCAGTCGTTTCTAAGGGTACCGTCATTTGTGTCCAGGTCTGTTTCATGAGTTTATTTTTTTTTAAATAATTCTGTTGAACCACAGTTCAAAAGCAACGTCTGATTTTCATTAGTTAATTTTCATGGAATTTTTATTTATTATTACTTTTGCCAGATTCAAGTTATTTCTGTGACCACTGTGGGTTTTTCTTTCATTAACCGAGAGGTACCAACAATTTTCTCCATGTGTGTCAGAGTAGAATAGAAGAATAGAAAAATACTTTATTTATCCCAGTCTGGGAAATTACTGTGATACCAGTGTGGCTGTTATGGGACCTGAGTTGTTTTATATTGTCCAGTAATCATTTCAGCTGGTTTTACTTTGGATGGCAGCGGGTAAGGAAATAAATAGGTGGAATAAAGTGCAATACAGAATTTGCTTCTGGAGAATAATAACAAAAAACTGGTCCAAAAGAATTACACAGCCCTATTACTGGGTGTTTGTGCTAAAGAAGCAATTATGATCCTCTCATCAAAGTATAAAAGCTGAAACTAATTCCTCCAGCCCCCTCGAGGTCAGCATTCAAACGCTCGACTCGCGTGCAACAGGGCAGTCGCTGAGAGGGGGGAGTCACAAAACAAAGAGGCTGCAAATGAGCGCTGCTTCTTGCAAAGAGAGGTCCAGAGCAGCTCGAGTGTAATTGACGTGGCCCTGTTGTTTGGCCCCCGGAGGCCTCCCGAAGGAAAAGCAAACAGGGTATTTCTATTTAGACAACAAACTGCCTGGGAGGATGGCAACATGAGTCATGGATAACGGGTCGGCACCGCAAGTCTGCACGCATGCATTACCCCACACATGTACCGAAGCTACCTGTAGCTGACTGAAAGCACTCGGCGCAGCAAAACGGCACAAAAATACACATTTCAGAAGTCTAGCTCCTGCATTTGTTGTATACCATGCGCCTTCGTTTAAGGACTCGCTTGTCAAGAACTCAAAGTCATACAACTCAGCTCCCGAAGACTTATGAAGTTAAGCGAGCACATGCACTCGGGAAGATTCTTGGCTGTAATGCTTTGATACCAGTTTTGGCAGCATAGTCGACGCCTTTAGGTGGAGGGAGGAGAGAGAGAGGGAGAGGGAAGGAGAAAGAGAGCGAAGAGAGAGAGATAAAGCGAGTCATTTTACAGGCACAGAACCAGCGGGTATCAGCATCACAAATCCTCTTGGTGTGAAATTCTATGACTGTCACCAGCACAGGAGAGATGAGAGATGGCGGCGTGGATGATAGAGAGGCTGAGAAAATGACAGGGATAGAGGCTTCGGGCTTCCTTATGGCCAATAATGTCACGGATTGCAGCTGGGGCTGGTGTGCATATGTGTGACAGCTGAATCAAACAGACAAGAGGTCCTCGCAAGTCTGGAGCTCCTGCACAAATGAACGGCTAACTGCTTGAGTGACACAAAAATGACAAATGTGACTAATTAAGGCAAAGTACCTCCCAAAGAGAAAGTGTGCAACACAACATAAATGACAATAGGTCTGATTGCTCTGCTCCCTCTTTGTACTGGAGTGTACATTTTAGGACCTAAACCCAAACACATCGGACTCCTCATCTATTGTTGTTGTGCTGTAATATACCCCTGCATCGCAATGTCATCACTCATTGTTAGGCAGCTTTCTACCGCAGCAACACAGGGCATGCACAAGGTGGAGGGAGGTGGCAGAAGAAGGGCCACGTCGTCAGCCCTGCTGTTTCCACTGCAGTGAGAATCCTGCAGCAGTCACTGGATGTAGCTCTGGTTTTATGAGCACACGGGAAATAGAACAATAGAGGTTTGTTATGTGAACCCGTACAGACAATTTTATAACGCTGATGGCGATGTTTAAGAGGCGGTGACTGCTGCAGAAGAATTGGCAATAACTGTCCTCTCCGAGTTTGACCAATCAGCTTTGTAATTCCGAGTTTAACCAGTCAGTGCTGAGACCTGCACGGTAGTTCTTCAGGGCCACTCAGAAGAACACATCCTGGGGTAATCGTTTTCTTTTATCCTGAAAACGGTCCTAAAAGAGGTTTACAGGGGTGGTTCCAGGTTTGGGAGTTACTGCAGGGGGAAACAACCTATTCTTACTTTTCTTTAAGCCATGTATGGCAATCTGGCATCACTTTAAATGTATCAGCCAATCAAACGACAGGGTGAAGCAATTCATTTAATTCAGTTTTGTTTATATAATGCTAATTCATAGTCCTTCACCTCAAGGCACTTTGCATACTGAGGTGAACACTTTACAAAATTAAGTTTTATTTCTTGCTGAGGAGTTGGTAAACCTGCGTCCTTGTAAAGTTGATTGGTGCGTGCCTGCATCTTACCTTGAATTTAATACACTCTCGAACATCTGAGGGCTTTTTGAAGCATCATAGACGTGTGAGTGGAGCGCGTAGCCGGTGAAACACTGCACCGGGGTGGAAAAAGTTTAATGGAGCTGCCTGAGAAGTTAAAACATAGAAAAGATGCTCTGTTTTTGTTTTACCGGTGTCTACTATACCTTAGTGACTGGTTGTAGAAGAAAAAAAGATGCTTGGTGTCCATTGATGGAGGGAGTGAATGCTGCCTGCCCTGAGCTGTGCCATGTGGCTGAAGTAAAGAAAAAAAACAGGGTTTGATATGTCATAAGGACAAAAACAGAGAAGGGAAAAAAAAACAAAAACCAGGTGGAGGACAGGGAGAAGCTGAGCTATGAGGCGAAGATGAGAGGACTGCAGCAATTACTAGAGAAACAGCCCAATTATGTGAAGTCCCTCCGAGGAACGAGGGTGACAGCGATGCCATGTCTATCCAGGATGAACTTTCACGGAGCAGTAATTCTCATTTTTATAACATCTCCATCTTCAGGCTATTTTAGGCTACACCGAAGTTTAAACAGCTACTGAAGCTTTTTAAGAACTAACCAGCCTTTTATTTCCATGCCAGACGAGGACAACCTGGTCTCCACGTACACCACTGAACATCAGCGCTTTTCTAGGACTGAACAAAACCAACGCATCAAGATGTAAAAAAAAAAAAATGTCAAGTTCAAAAAAAATTTAAAAAGCATTAAATGTCATGACGTAATAGTTCAAAAACAAATTTCATATGATATCTAACAGGAACTGATTCAAACTTACAGAGATTGTTAACATCATGAGTCCAGCATACAAACATTAAGAAGAAGCGTCTGTATGATAAACTATGTGCAAATCATTTAAACTAGCTCGCTACGTAAACGAAAATTCAAGTATGGCGTGTGTTGTAAGGTTTGCATGAATACTAGCAATTAAAACAATGAGCTTTCTACAAAAGTGATGAATAAATCATTGATATTGTTGGTATTAATCGAAGCTGTCTCTGGTCATTGATTACACCCCTAAAAACATCCCCATGTATCAAAATGACATGTCTGGAGGCGTTTTATACATGAAAATGAGCCCTTTCTTCCTTAAAACACCTCTAAGTCTATGAAGTCTGTGCATCCATCTCACTGCAGCTCAACCACACCAGCTCACCTACAGCTAGTACAGATCCAGAGAGCAACACCCTGCAAGCTGTCCCCATTGGTTACACAAACTGATGACACGTTAAACTGTGACTCTCTGAACAGCAACACAGTGTTATCTGCCTATTTCCGCTCATTGTGTGTCTTTAATGCATAAAAAGAACATCATATGGACACGTCAACAAGGTATAAAACTTGATTTTTACTGAAGAGTGTCTTTAAATTTAACATAATATGAAAATCCTTAGCGCTGCAAGGTGGGTTAGGGTTTGGAAATTTGTCTCGATAACTTCCCCTGCCGTGTCCGTCGACTCAGCAGTTTGGGGCCAAAAATGAAAGCCAGGAGTTCCTGTTGCTAAAATGTCCATTTCCTTTCGTTTTGACTCATGGCTGTCTCTGATGAAGCACATGGCTGTTGTTTAAGTCTCAGCGCTGCAGCAAACATTTTCATCATCAGCTGCTGCATAACTGGATCAACAGCACCAAGTACAATCTGCTCATGCTTGACTCTGATTCCTTTTTCAGTGTTGCTGTTTAGTTTGACATTGAGGGAAAACAAAACATGAAGGCTACAAAGGCACCGAGCGATTCATGACTTAGAGTGAATTAGGTAAAATCAATAAGAGAAACACTCCAAAGATAAAGACATTCACCAGCGTGCATCATCGATGTGCAGTTCATGTGTAATTGTTGTTACTCTGTGTAGCATGATGATCGGCCATCATACTGGTCATCATGCAGCCCAACAGACGTCCTGCAAAGACAACTGAGTTTTCCTGGATTGACTTTATTGTCTTGGTCACAGTTGGACTGCATTTGGGAAGGATTTTCATCCATCCATCCATCATCTCTACACCTTCATCCTCACTAGGGGGCTGGAGTCTATCCCAGCTGCCTCAGGGTGAAGGCAGGTTCACCTGGACAGGTAACCAGTCTATCACAGGGCTACACTTAGAGACAGACAACCAAGCACACTCACATTCACACCTACGGACAATTTACAATCACCAATTAACCTCAGCATGTTTCTGGACTGTGGGAGGAAGCCGGAGAACCCGGAGAGAACCCACGCTGCACGGGGAGAACATGGAGACTCCACGCAGGAAGATCCCGGGTGTCCTCACCGGGACGCCGACCGGCGACCTTCTAGCTGTGAGGCCACGGCGCTAACCACTGAACCACCTGCAGCCCCAAGCGGCAACCGACAGGGCTTAAAAATGAAGCAAACATTTCCTCGAATGTTAATTGAGACCGTCTCCAACAACAAGTCAGTCCCACCTTACAACAGCTTTGGTCTCTACAGGTGATGTTCCTGCTCATGACAGCTGCATGGGAGGTGGAGGGCTTTAACAAAAGGTGGGTGCCATCACAGGACAGAGATGTTAGCACAGCCCAGCTCAGCTCCACTCACGCTTTGCCCACTTTTGGACGAGCTGAGCGTCAGGAGAAGTCAGGTACCGCCAACATAAACTCAAGGGTTTGTCCATATTTACATACAGTCAATGATCTAAATCCAAATATGTGTCCGTGAACACACTGGTACTACCTAAAGACACGAGCGTACTCTTTCTGTCTTGGTTCAACATTTGGGGAGGACAGACAATGACAATGGATAATAGCTCCAAACTGAGTTGGAAATAAGGTGAAGTTGGAAATGGCCTAAGGTCCTCGACGCAGAAGAAAGGTCAGCTCTGATTTAAATGTGTTGTAGCGGGTGGATCACAGCCAAGGCTGGTCTGAGGCAGATGAGAAATTAACAAGATCAAAGAATGGTGCCGAAAATCCCATTTTGCTCAAAGCGAACTTGCTCCGGTGTCAGCTGAACTCCTGTCAGCAGCATCACTGACTCCAGCTTCCATAATACATATATACACTGAAAACATCCCAATCAGCACAACTTTCACAACCTTTCCCCAGAGTTCCTTGATTTTAGCCTCCACCCCTCTGATGTTTGTGGCTTTGTCTGCGACTCCGACAAAAATTCTACAACATCCCCCAGCTTTGCCGACAACAGATCTCGGCGCTCGCGAGGTAAAGTCTTAGTTTGTCACCCGGGTTTTAGTCTCCTGACATTTTGTAAATCCTGTCTGAAATGCCTCACAGACAAACTGTGGGCACTGTCTGAATGCTGGAGGTGCATCACGATGCGGCAGGAATACAAGAAATATACAAAAATAAAAGGAAATAGAGAAACTCTGCCAGAATTCAGATTCAAAAAAAGGTAAAGATGGAGTTGGCATGTCAAAGCCTGGAACAACAAAGTACAAGGCACACACACACACA
>NW_007577916.1:203699-213272 GCF_000690725.1 Stegastes partitus
GTGTTTGAGAACCTGTGAGTGTTTGCGTTGGAGGGAAAAGAGGGAGTGACGGAAAGAGAAATGAGATGGGTTGGAAAAAGAACAGTCAAGTAACAATCAAGTCAATACACACCACACACAGAATAAATAAGCCACACACACACACACACACACACACCTAAAGCCTTCCTCCTCCAGGCGCTCATCTATCCCCACTGTCACCTCAGCAGCAGCTCTCGTGGCCCTCGAATTCCCTCGATCACACATTCGCGGTGCGTATACGGCGGTGTGTTACAGGGCGTGCCACTCCACTATGTAAAGCTGTTAAGCAGCAGCTGCTCTGCTGGATGTTTGGTCCCCTCGGAGCTGAAATATTGATCAGTTCTCAGGCGAGGCAGTGCCGTCTGCGTCCCCATGTATAATTGAAGTGTATATCTCTTAGTGCGGAATGCCAGTTGGGAGAAGGAATTAAGCAGCGAGGTAAGCTGAAGACCTGTCTGCGCTGCCATAGCTGCTGCTTTGTCCATCAATCATGTGGCTTTTCACACAGGCAGTTTTCACGGACTCGCTGCTCCTACTTGAGGAAGTGCCACGCTTTGTAAAAGAAAACAGAAGGGAAGACAGGATATAATGAGACTCCATATATGTTGTACAGCACATAACCGTTCACCTCAGCACTCAGCAGGGTGACGCCGTGCTCCTCTGGGCCACAGCTCAGGTCTCCTGCAGCAGCTTTATTTCCCGTTTTCACCAGATGTTATGAACGTGACCGTCCATCTGTCCATAGCTCTGGTCTGCACACATTTTGGTGTCACAGTTTTTTGAGCTGATTTTGGACCATTGCAATGAGCTGAATCCAAATATTACATTGGTTTTGCTCAATGAGGTCAAAACTTTGATTTATTGCACTTATTTTACATTTCAGTGTACATGTGCGGGTATCAATGCTTTATATCATACTAAATTCTTTTTCTATTTCCTGAAATGAACAAATTCTGAAACCTTAACAAGCTGATGCTCTAAATATTTGCAGGTGAATTACATTTAGGTAGAAAGTTTAGCCTCTGGTTTATGAACAACACGTTGGAGTGATTTTATCAGACAGAGATGGAGAGCAGGTATCAGGGATGCTGGGATGCATCATGATGGACTCTGAAGAGAGATAAACCTGCTGCTGATCAGTCCAGGAGCTCCAAGAAGCACAAGCCCTGAATGTTGAGCAATGCTGATGAAACATGCAGTTTACTTGTATTTACCTTTACAAATGCTCATCAACTTTTGGATCATTTAGCTCATGAAAAGGATTAGAAAATGAAAATTTTCATCTAAAATCTGATTTCATATGAGAAATACAAAAATAAATCAATCGCTAATGTCAAAAAGTGTAATCGATTTAGTGGCAAAATCAATTTTTTTACATAGAGTTGGCATAAAAATCTGACCTGATGCAGAAAAGCAGACGTCATTTTTGGATTCAGTGCTGCAAAAATGTCCTAAATCAGGTTAAAAAAATCATAGACACGTTCAAAAAACTATATTTTTGTAACCCAGTGTAATTAGCCTTCTTTATTGATCTGTCTGTGGGTCATTTCAAACTGGTGGAAGGCAAACAGGAAAATATTCCTCCGAACAGAACAGACTCCTTTCACCTGTGGATTAACACATATATTTAGTATTTTCAGTAACAGGATCATGTCTGCAGCACCTTAAAGTACAGTTTTAATGCTGGTAAATATAACTCACCGTTACTCTATTAAGATGAATGATGACTCCACAAGTCATATTTTCTGTACATGAAAGGTCTAAACCTACCGATAGACTTTCCACAGCGATGCAAATGTTTACAGTTTCCCCGCAAACATTAAACTCGTGTTCATGGCGAACAAGACATAAATGAGAATTACTCTGCGCGCGGAGAAACAACTTCACAGGCGAGACGCGAGCGCCGGTTCTGATGAAATGATCAAAGCAGTTAAATGTTGAATGGAGTGAAGACTTCCGAGGACCGACTGTGCCGTCGACTCAGCCAGTCGCACGAACACACAACAAAAACAGCTGTGCGTGATGGTGAACTCCGTAACATACCTGAAAGTGTCGGCGTGTACATGAGATGCTTTCACAAACAGTTAACGGCAGAAAACGTATAAACCAGGTGGGATTCCTGAAATGTCAAAGTGAAGCTAATAACATACGCGGTGAGGCAATGCTGGCAGCGATCAGTGCTTCAGCTCTGCAGTGTTTGTGTGTTTATGAAGCCATACCGCTGACTTGTCTACCTCAACAGGGCACTGATTATCCAAACACACGGAAATAGCAGCTAAATATCACATTTTCTTCAGCAATCTACACGCAAAAAAACAAGGCCAAGTCTTAATTTAATGAAAGCTCCCCTGTTTAGGCTGTTACATAAATCTATGACAACACGTTGACGAGCCCATGGGCTACCGAGTGGAAGCCAAGCATACAAAATAAAAGGTGATAATTGCAACACTGGAGCAAACACCACCCACACACTTACACGCTCACTTAGGAATCCAGATAAAAGGTTCATTTGATAAAATAATAATACCCTGCCAAATTGATTAAAAAGAAGAACAAGTAGTGTGTCCTCAGTGCTTTCTACATTTTGTTGGGATGGTGAGCATCAAGGACATTTTTAGCCCAGCAGTGAAATAACGTCAGTTTGTTGGTTGGTCTCTCTTTGGCCCAGATTATAATAAAACAACAACAATTAGACGGATCACCACGAAATTCTGTTCAGACATTCACCCCCCAGAGGATGACTCCTAATGACTTTGGTTATTAACGCGTCCTAATGAGGGTCATTGTCTGACTACAGGGAAAAAAACACCAAAAGGTGTGTGAGCTATGCAGCTTTCTCATCTCAGCAATTTTTATGCAAGTTAAGTTAAATGTATTGATTTAAAGGCATCACACAGTCTTCTTCCTCCAAGAGAATGATGAAACGCTGGTGTAATTTACTGCCCACCATCAAGTGTTTGTTGGGAAGCGGTAGCCGGTGTTTGTATGTAATCATGCCTGCAGCAGTGGAGAACAGCCTCTCTGCTGTCATGCTAGTAGTGGGGAACGTTTTCCAACACGCTGTACAGCTGCAGGTCTTCTGAAGCAGACTGTATGGATCAATTCATTTACTCTGTCCCATCAGAACCACAGTGGACATGGATCAGCTCTATGTGTGCCAGAGTTCTCCTACTGCAGGTACAGTTTTCTTGTTCCATCAACATAATGTCATTAACGAACAACATTACAAAAGGCAGTTTTTGCCATTGATGGATTGTTTCAGGGCTGCAGGTGGATCAGTGGTTAGCACCGTCGCCTCACAGCTAGAAGGTCGCCGGTTGGCGTCCCGATGAGGACACCCGGGATCTTCCTGCGTGGAGTCTCCATGTTCTCCCCGTGCAGCGTGGGTTCTCTCCGGGTTCTCCAGCTTCCTCCCACAGTCCAGAAACATGCTGAGGTTAATTGGTGATTGTAAATTGTCCGTAGGTGTGAATGTGAGTGTGCTTGGTTGTCTGTCTCTAAGTGTAGCCCTGTGATAGACTGGTTACCTGTCCAGGTGAACCTGCCTTCACCCTGAGTCAGCTGGGATAGACTCAGCCCCCCATGACCCTGGTGAGGATGAAGGTGTAGAGATGATGGATGGATGGATTGTTTCAGAATCGCAAAAGATTAGTCATGAAATAAAGCATCAATTCTCAAGTAAATCAATACTTTATGAGCAAATAGTTAAAACCCCACTAACACGATCATGAGCCACTAAGAGGGTAAACACGTACAGACTTTATTTAATCAAACTACAGGTTTGTGTATGTGCTGTGAGACGCTGCACCTGGTACCACGTGCAGCTGGAGAGCCACGTCAGTCATGAGCACTTTGTTCACACGTCCTCTGTAATGAAATAAACCTAATCAGACGGTAAAAGCGCCCGTGTGGGTGGGAGTGCGAGGCCTTTAACACAAATGTTGCAATTTTTAATTACACAATTTCATCCTGTCGTTAATAATCGTATAATAGAAACGCTGCCGCTTTTCTGTGATTGAACTGCTAATTACTGCTGCGGGCATTAAGAACGACTGGTCTGAGGCTCGCGCAGCCGCTGGTTTGATGGAACTGAAATGCTGCTCCAGTCAGTCCGTCCGTCAGTATTTGAACTCCATTAATTCAGTGTCTTAAGGTCGGGCTGCTGCCTACTGTTTGATTAACTCTTTTTTTTTTCCCATGTAGCCATCTGCTAATCTGTGTGACTACGCCGTAGGCTGTAGTTATTACAAGCAGGGTAAACTGTGTGGGTTAAAAGAGTGGGCTAACTTTGACAAACGGTAAACACTGAGCTCGCGTGACTTTCAGAGGATGCAGCTCTTTCATTAACACAACTATGGAGAAGTCAATTTATACTATATATAAAAAATGCAGCACGGATACCTGTTTGTATAGTCCACTACTGTATGTACCCTTCTGCTAACTGTGTGCTACGGTCTATAAAATCCCCTTCACTAGAGGAAACAACAACAAAAGCAGCAGCATCCTACATGACAAAAATGGCAGGTTTTGCAGAGGATTTGGATCACGTGAGAAGGTACTCCTCACTGCATGCAAGTTTTCCACCAAAACAATTCCCCTGACATTAGTCGGCAGGAGCAGGACAGATAATGAAGCGCACCCAGACCATTCTCCACCACTGACCCAGTGCTGTGGAGGTAGGTCTGACTATGCAAGACGATTACCTACCAAGGGAGTTGATGTGAATTTAAAAACCCTCGAACCACAGGCTGATTCTGCTCAGTGTTTACTCCCTTTTTATTTACATGTTCATGGCTTTTCATATTAACATACTCTGCCCATATATGCATCCATCAGCGACACCCATTTTGTCCTGCAGAGGGTCACAGGGAGCTGGAGTCTATCCCAGCCAACATAGGCTGAGAGGCAGGACACACTCTGGACAGGACAACCATGCACCTTCACACTCAGCTAATTAAGAATCACCAATTAATCTCCCATGCATGTCTGTGGAACGCCAGGGGAAGCTGGAGAAAAACCCTGAAGGCACAGGGAGAACACGCAAACGCCACGTGAAAGGGCGCCTTAACCAGCAAGTTCAAACCCTTTAGACTGTGAGGCAACAGAGCTAGACGTGTTTTGTGAGTTATTTAAATGGGAGGGTTCATTCGTTCATATAAAGCTCATGCTTTTTATTTCCTGCCTGTATGTCCACAGATTTTCAAGGCAGATATCTACACATGAAACAGGAGTTGGGTTCTTCGGGTTATCACAGAGCTGCTTAGCATACAAATAGAACAGAAACTGCATTGAAAAACACTGACCACTAGCTATCTGACTCTGACATGGTTACCACCTGAACCATCAGCCGTCCACAACGTGGAGAACCACCAGAGAGGCAAACCAGCAAAACTACATGTTAGAACTTGTATTCAGCCTCACAGAAATCAACAGGAAGGAACGTACGGTCGTGACTCGATAATCTGACCCTTAACAATCCTAAACCTGCTATCCGACAGGTTTGTAGGAAAAACCAGCAGAACCCATAAAAACAGCCTTAACATAGCGACAGCCTTGGATTGTGACTCCGACATGACATTTAATGTCACCAATCAGGATGACGGCGTATTATCTGACTGAACAATCCCACAGATTGGCTACGTTCACACTGCAGGACTTGATGCTCAATGAGGATTTCTTTGTGACTTCCTTCACGTTTCCACTTCAATGCGACTTGTATGTGATCTGCTGTGTGAACTTCATACGAGCCAAAAGTGTCCCGCATGCGCAGAAGAGGACACGACGACGTCACACGCAGCGAGCGTGCTCAGTGTTTATGGAGGTAAACATGGATGGTAACGGTGGAGCGTATCTGCCACTCCCCCGCCGCCACCGATGGAGGAAACAGAAGTGTGAGCGCTAACTAAACTAGCATCAGCAGCGAAGTACTGCCTGTGTGTTCTGGACACTTCCACCCCGTCAGAGCGCTGCCCCGGGGTGGAAGTGTCCCCCGACCGCACCGGATATTCTGATATTCATCATTAATTGACCCAAGAAAGTTCTACTGGGACCAGCCCTACTAGTTATTATAACAACTATGAACAATAATGAACAACTAATGATCCTTCCAGCATCAAGCCCTCCTCGTATCTGGACCTCCGTCTGGACAATCCGACAGCCTTGATATCCGACATAGAAGAAGGTTTTACATTTATTATCGAGTCACGGCTGTACTTTATTCCGGCTGTTCTTTTCTCATACAGTGACATTAAAAGTTGACATGAGAGTTAGTTCGTCCCACCTTTCCCCAAAACACAGGAGAAAAGGCCACAGCTTCTTTCTATGT
The DNA here is from genome assembly GCF_000690725.1 of Stegastes partitus. Taxonomy (NCBI): domain Eukaryota; kingdom Metazoa; phylum Chordata; class Actinopteri; family Pomacentridae; genus Stegastes; species Stegastes partitus. Next base: position 210,046 of record NW_007577916.1, read on the forward strand.
GACAGCTGAAGGTCCACGCTTGAATAGCTGTGAATCATGTGTGCAATCATACGTGGTAGACTGCAAAACGCCGTCTATGGCAGACAACAACAAACACGGCAGACTTCAAAGAGAAGTTTTCTTCAGCTGAGCCAGCCGTTCTGGAGTACGTCTCTGCTGCTGAAGAGCACGGCTGAGATGGAGGTTTTAGCTGTAGCTTTGTGAAAGCACTGACAGATTAAATTTGGCAACCCCTTGTATGTTTTAAGGGAAGAGAAACTTGTGCTTTACGGGATGAATGTGATGCCTGCCGTGTATTCATTACTCTCAGCCCAAGTTTGAACCACATGGGATTCTCCTCTTTGAAATCAGTTTGTTCTTTAGAGAACAACTGTTCAAGAAACAAAAGCAGAGGAATTGTAAGACTGATGTTCAAATATTTCCCCACTGGTGAAGCGCTGTCTTCTCTGCGTTTTGCTTTTTGAAGTCATGTAATAAGGCTGCGTGTGTGTGCATATGCCGGTGAAATGTACTTTAATCATGCTGTTCGGATCTGAGGCGTAATGATCCATCCTGCTGTGGGGGTCCTTTACGTTTTTAAGGGCTAAGCCTAAAGGTTAGGTTTAGACCTATGATTAAAGCTATTAGAATGAACAAAGGAATAAAAGATGAAAAATAAAGTGCGTATGTGTGTGCGGTTGCTCCCAGTTTATTCCGTGCAGTGCCAAACAGCATTTGGAGACCTAGAAAAACAGAGGTTGCATGGACAGGAACAAAGCTTGGCCTTTTCTCCCAAGCCCAGCTGTCGGCCTGATAATGTTGCACATATGAGAAGAAACCACTGGCTCCCTGTGAAAGCACCGAGTTCAAATGGAGTGATCACAGTGAGAGACAATGCAGAAGGATGCACATTTCTCTCTGCCTCCTCCGGTCTTCGCTCCTCTGTGAAGCACAACATTGCCCTCTGCTGGCGGCAGCGTCCACCGACTCACACTAAGTATAGAAAGGTGAGTTACCCTGAAGAACTGGCAAACAATGTGAGTCATGTTTGGAGAAAACTGGCAACTGGTGAGAAAGTGCAAACGTAATCTGGGCAATTTAGGACACACTGAGCTGCACCAGCACAAAATGTTAAGAATAAAAACACAGTCATTAGCCCACAGGCTGTGCCTTTGCTTCACAGAGGCATTTCTAAAAAAAAAAAAAAAAGCACACACAGAAATCGATGACATCCCAACACGGCCTTATTTTACCCCCGTATCAGACGTCTATCAAAAGGTTCACAATTACCTCAATGTGTTTTTGTGATTATAAAGCAAAAAGCTGATTGTATTTTCTGCATTTCATACATAAAAGCTATTTCAAAAGATTAAAAAAAAAAAACCATTGCAGCACTGACAAGCCCATCAAACTGTCCTAAAAACAGCACCCTAGTTTCAAAATAAAAGCCTAATAAGTCAACAACAAAAACAACTCGATGCAGACGTCGTTGTTGTCCAAGACGTCGTGATGCCTCTGCTGGAAAAGAACAGGTCGCAGAGACTAAGAAAGAAATCAGATCCAGTAAGAGCTCCCTCCTTCTCCCTTTAATCACTGTGCATCTTTGCTTTTCACCAGATATTAAAACCAATCCATCATGGCTGCCTGGGAGGGGGGGAGGGAAGGGGAGAGGTGGCTCGCAATATTCACTGTGCTCCTGTAACTTAGGAGAGAAACCCCCCTCTGACATTATTTGGATATCAAACAGCAATTTGCCAGTCATAAACACCAGCATGAATGTGAGTGCATCGGGCCAAATCCAATAAAAAAGCTGGTGCAGCTCTTGCAGCACGACACAGAGAAGGCCAGGCCCACTTTATCATCCTGATAGGATATGATGTGGTTTATATTATTACCCTGGATGGATAATGGGATTTGGATGCTTATTGGGATACCAAGTGGGTTTTTATACAGGCTATGAGTATTATGGCGGATCAAAGTAAGGCCATACACTGTGAGAGACTGTTCGATCAAAAGAACATCAAGCAGAGGAAAGGGGAGAAAACAGATGGTGACAAAACTGAAAATCAGAATGTGCCATAGCTGTGACTCATTGGTGTCTCTGTAAAAAAGACTTATGCAACACTCTGCATTTACCAGCCAGCTACAGCTCACAGTATTATTTCCATTTAAAAAAAAAACAAAAAAAAAAGGTTTCTCAAAACATCTTGCACAACAGCACACACTGTAGGCAGATGAGACATCTTCAAAAACTGGAAGCTACTCAGGAGCTCCACGTTGCACTGATGTGATCATAAAACAGTGGGTGACTGGCCTCCAACCAGGATGTACAGAGACCTTTAGACGTTTGATTGAGAGAGAACACAGGCATCCAGCTGCTCCCTAGATATCTGCTCAAAAATTACAAAATGACTTGGAAAAGATGGCAAACATGATGCTGGGAGACAAATCTTCAGGGGATAAGACTACATAAGGCTGTGTTTTGCAGCTCACAGCTGATCGCCCTTCTCTGTAGGTAATGCAGGAACGTTTAATCAGACTGTCAAAGCGCTGCCGTTCTGCATCTGACTGGCTTTCAGATCCACAGAAGGAGGCGAGATATCAGAGGGGCTAAATATTTGCTGCTCTTAAGCTAAAGAGAGGATCCCCCAAAATGTATGACTGAAAGGTGCCAACATGAAGAAGTGAAAGCATTACTGTTTCTTCCCCCTTCAGGCACAAGCGTTAGGTACGACACCGTGCAGGTAGCTTCTTCCAAGCATGTTGGAGAGCTTGCCCCAGTTCCTCTGAGGATTTGGATTGTGCCACTGGCTCTGGTCTCTTCATGTAATGAGACTCTGGATGAATGTTTGGTTTCCTGTGCTACAGAATAAACTCTGGAAAGACAAACTGCTCTCCTAAAGGTGCTGAATCTAAACATCTGAAGTGACTAAAACTGTTGTCCAGAACTGTAGATCACCATTAGTTGTAGCTACTGATTGTCACAAAGCAGCATTTCTTGTGTAAATGAACCATCTCAGCAAGTCTATTTCTAATGTTTTATTAAAATATAGTGGCTGTAAGGTGGATCAGTGGTTAGCACCATGACCTCACAGCTAGAAGGTCGCCGGTTGGCGTCCCGGTGAGGACACCCGGGATCTTCCTGCGTGGAGTCTCCATGTTCTCCCCGTGCAGCGTGGGTTCTCTCCGGGTTCTCCGGCTTCCTCCCACAGTCCAGAAACATGCTGAGGTTAATTGGTGATTGTAAA
>NW_007577916.1:213485-231180 GCF_000690725.1 Stegastes partitus
GAAGCTGAACACTAAACGTCCTTTAACTGTTGGAGGTCTGCTGCGTTACCACTTTAGTTGATTTCTTGGCTTTCTTAGCTAATTGACAGTCCCTAAAGCTGCATGAAAAGCTGACATGAATGTCTGGTCAGTGCTGTAAATGTCCACACTGTTCCTGGATTCTCTTTCTTATCTTCTGATATAGTTGCTTGTGTTTTCACAGCAGTGAACGTTTGACACGTTTGTCTTCTTTTGTCAAACAAAAGTAAAAAAACACTTTCATATTTGTCAAAACTACATTGACAAAAAGCATTACTCTGGTATGATTACCAAAACTTTGGGTGTGTATTAGCATTTAAAGAAAATTGAAACATCCAAAAACTGGAAAGAGGGAAGACATCATGGGAAAGACGAGACACAAATTTAAAACCTAACACATCTACTCCCAGATAAATCACAATCACAGCCATTTCAGGAGTAAATTCTTTGAAACCCAACTGTTAAATAAGCTGAAATGGTTGACTGGCAGACTAATATATTGGCAAACTGAAGAGCAACAACAAACACATCCTGATTTTCCAACATGTCATGTCTCTGTTTCTGTTGTCAAAAACTCCACGACCACATGTTAGTGAACTGAAATGAACTCCATGGAGCTGCTGTATAGACCATAAAAGCATGGACTCTTTCTAACATTAAAAGTTGTGAAAATATATCTCTAAATGTCTGAATTAGCAGATTCATGTCTGGCTTTATTTCTGGATTCTGTATTTGAACAGTCGCTTGAGATTCAGAAGTCAAACCAATCTCACAAAACTCCCAAACAACGGTAACAACACGACTCGTTAAAATATCAGCGTGGGCCATAAATTTGCCAAACTACATCTCACATCCTGGACAAGAAAAGTTCTGTACCGCACAGCGACTTGTAAAGGCCTGCTGGCAGCCCATCAGCTTTAGTCCAGGAAACAAGGCACTAAAGCAGCGTGGACGAAGCCCGGAGGACGGCCGGCCCAACAAAAGAGAAATTCTTTCCACTTGAACGGACACCATAAAATAATCTGAGCAGCAGCATATTTCAGCATCGCCGCTGTAAATCTCATCTTTTGTATCTCGAGTCATTCCTTGCCGCGGCGTTCTCTTTTACACATTTTCAATAAGTAATTGGAAATTTCATCATCAAAGCACATCTTTCAAAGGGTACGTCACACAGCCCGACCTCCAGTAATTGTTTCTGCCTTCGCCACGTCTGATGATGATGATTGTGGAGAGAAAAAGATTCGGAGAGCAACAGTTGAGGAAAAGAAAAGAAACGAACATATTGAGTGAGACAGTGCATCTGAAAGCCCGACAACGACACATAAACTCACATGCTCACAACAACCCCGAGTCAATAAGTATTACCCCTCCCAGAGGGAATACGGTAAATTAGACGAGGGTAAACACATAATTAAGTCAAATTTAAAGTATCGAGGTGCTTATGAGTGAAGCTCACTGCTCATCATCATACGTAGAGAAGAAGAGACGCTGCTCTCAGCAACACAAACAGAAGATGGAGTATAAAACAGAAGTGAGTACCCCCCTGTGTAACATCCCTACACTGTCCAATTACTCAAACTGTCATCAACCTGAAGTGACTGCATTACTTCTAACACTCTGTATACGCTCGTGTAAAACTCAAACCCAGCAGATTAGATTTACTGTACTGAAAATACAGGCCCCAAAGTAGGACCTCAGTGCAACAGAAGTTGAGATTCATGTCTGTAAATTTTTCAGGACTTCATGTGTCCACCTGTATTGTGGATGACAGAATCAATCCTCCTCTGGAAGCAAACGTCTGCAGGGATGCTCTGTCATTCTTCTGAGACCTTTCTCTTTTTATTTTTTTGCTCCTTGCTGGAGGGGTTGTGTTGCTCCTCTTTTCTCCTGAAGATACCCCAGAGGTGTTCTGCTGGACTCCAGTCAGGCAACATACTGGTCCCGGTCATGCTTTTCATCTTTTTTCTTCTTCACAAACCCTTCTGTGATTTGTTCTTTTGATCACTATCATGCTGGAATATGTCTCTTCTGCCAAACTTCTGCAGGCTGGGAGTGTCAGCCAGTATTCTATCCTTCATGGTGCCATATATTATATAAATGTCACATTCCCAACACCTTTTGGACGCTGAGCTGAACCTCAGCCTCACCTGACCAAAGAATGTCCTCACTATATTCATCAGGCTTCTTTTCCTGTTCTTCAGCAACGTTAATCTTGCAGTTTGGGGTTTTTTTTTTTCCTTTAATGATACCCGTAGAAGTTGACATTTCACACTGTCCTTCAAACTGGCACAGCTGCAGAGAAACCTAGATTTCAGCTGTACCACGTCTGAAGTATGTGACCATCAGAACTGTGAACACAGTGCACGGCCTATGGTGTCATTTAGAAGGAATGTGGCTCTGATTAGTCGTACGATGGCTGATTTTGTACCTCCTGATAACTGCAGCAGTTGTCTTTACACAGATTTTTTTCAAATAACTACTGAGAAGCTGGGGCTGTAAATGACCACACTAGTTATAAATAATGGTTATAAGTTTGTTTGACCTCGGATCCAAAATGCAAAGTTCATTTCCAGGTGATGTGATACTGAAAAGACCTGCAAATGTTTCCATTGTTTGGGTTCAGGTGACCGCGGTGGACAAATCACAGCCAATGAGACATGAGTTCCTCTGAAAATGCGAACCTCTGGGGGTCTCTATAATACTGACAGGGTGCTATTTTTTAATGCATTTTTATTGCTCTGTAATTTTTGTATGATGGTAATTAATCACTGATTCACTTTAATAGCAACAGCAGCATCCATTCTATTCTTGCCACAGTGATTAAACTGACACAATAATTAACCCACTAATTAATACAGCATCACATCATGTATTATCCACTAACAGTAACTGGAAAGGGCAGTCAAGCTCACCTGTATTCTGTGTAAGTGGAGCTAATAGAGATTCATATGGTGAATATTTAGAACCAATAACGTCATGGTGAAGAAAATGAAATGGTTTGAAGGAGTACAAGAAGCAGTCTGTGCGTCAAAAGAAGTGAACAAATGCTGTGTTTGTTTGTGTTCTGCTGAAACAATCAAAGAGAATCTGCAAACTGGTTCCAGAAATCTTCAGCACAGCAGCATGAATGTCCTGCTGACCCCAGAGACTGGCCGATATCTCACCAGCAGTGTGACTGAGACGGCGAGACAGTAATACCTCACTGTTTAAATTTACTCTCGCAACATGAACGTGTCAGAACATTTTAATTGGGACTCCTGCCTGCCTGCCAGCCTGCACTGTAATACCATGTAAAGCAAAATGGACCAGTGGCCAAACGCTATACGAGTTACCTGAGATGTTTTACAAACGATATTTAAGGTGACTGATAAATGAAGTTGAGCCAAATGGTCCATTCTGAATTCAGTTTTCAGTTTAGTGAATCTGCTGCTAACAAAGTGGTTCAGGTCTGTCTCTAAGTGTAGCCCTGTGATAGACTGGTTACCTGTCCAGGTGAACCTGCCTTCACCCTGAGTCAGCTGGGATAGACTCCGCCCCCCATGACCCGAGTGAGGATTAAGGTGTAGAGATGATGGATGGACGGATGGTTGGTAGGCATCTAAGTGCATCTGCTTCTGCTGTGTACCACATGATACCATAATTCTCCAGTTTCTCAGTCGTAAATCTCTGTCTGGCTTTTTTAACAATTAAAAATACGTCCAAAAACAGTCTTCAAATGGTTGGAGCTCATCTGGAGAAAGATGATGTGTCAGTTAAACACATCCATCCATCATCTCTACACCTTAACCCTCACCAGGATCATGGGGGGCGGAGCCTATCCCAGCTGACTCAGGGTGAAGGCAGGTTCACCTGGACAGGTAACCAGTCTATCACAGGGCTACACTTAGAGACAGACAACCAAGCACACTCACATTCACACCTACGGACAATTTACAATCACCAATTAACCTCAGCATGTTTCTGGACTGTGGGAGGAAGCCGGAGAACCCGGAGAGAACCCACGCTGCACGGGGAGAACATGGAGACTCCACGCAGGAAGATCCCGGGTGTCCTCACCGGGACGCCAACCGGCGACCTTCTAGCTGTGAGGCCACGGTGCTAACCACCTTGCAGCCCCTAGTTAAAGACAGATTATGTAATTCTAACTCTCTGCACTTTTGTCAAATTGAGCGAATGTCTCCTCCCGGTCTACTAGCCGTTCATTCTGTGTGTGCTAAAATAAAATCTGGTGTTAAAATGGGAAACAAACAAAGTGGCTCAGACGGATCCACTCAGCGCTTCTCCAGCAGGTCCTGTGCACCAGAGCAAACATGCACAGGACAGGAGGACAAGAGATGGATGAAAGGAAGGCAGAAGGAGCGAGAGGCACTCTGACACATGGAAGCTATCCAACTATGCTAACTAACTAAACACCAACAATCTTTCTCAGGATTCACAGACTCCACCTGAAGCAACACTTAAATCAAACAGTGACGATAAATCTCCTTTTAATAAAGAGGTGATTTTATTATGACATCCTACAAATCAGTGAGGAGGACTGCTTTGTGCCAATATTGTGTTTTTATGTGATTTTTGAAAGAATGTAATGAACTATCTGTTTTATTTGATTTTCCAGATATCCCAATCTAAATCTACCCTTTTACCCCACAGGACCAACTGAGCATGAAGCAATATAAAATACAGTTCATGCAGTTTTCTAGTGAATCCGTCGTGTTCTTCTGAAAGTTTCTCTGTTGTAAATTTCATAACGTGCTCTTCCTCTGGGTGAGACAACAGACTGGAACACTTCTACCATCAAAATCCCTGAATGCAAAGGAAACCGCTTGCTGGCAATCACTTCAGTTTTCTAACTTGTTGTGTTTCAGGCCGACGACGTTCTCAAGAGCATCAAAGAATACAGTCCAATCATTGCTGCTAATTGAGAGGTGAATGATTTCTAAAGCCGTGGAGCTGATTTTAATTAAATAATGACTAAATCAATGTGATTTATGCTCAAACAAACATTGATTTTACTCCACCGTCATCAATCTGCTGCTTACCAAAACAGCCTGACAGGAGTTTAAAACTGAGAAATCACAGCTGATTGTCATGTGCAGTACCTCGTTGAAGGCAATCTTGCTGTTTTTCATCCTCTGGGGCGAACTCCTCCACGTTTTGCCGAAGAAGTGCAGGTGGTTTCTGTCAAACAGCGTCACTCGCAGCTGGTACGTCACATCCGTGGACACCTCCTGTGCATGAAAGGGACGTTTTAGAAAAGTCAAAGTTCCTTTATTGTCAGTCCTGCTGTACGCATACAGAGAACTGACAATATGGCTTTTTATCAGAGCCTCATTTAAAGAAAAACACACAATAATCTACAAACTAAAAAAATATGTAAGCTAAACATATAATACGCTAAAAATATACAGTCTAGACCTATAATAAGCTACAAAATATACAAAATATACAATCTGAACATGTAAAAAAATGTAAGTAAACAGGAAAGAGAACAGAAGAATCTGCATGAGGAACATACTGGGTCTTTGAGGCACATACTGGGTCTTTGAGGCACATACTGGGTCCCTGAACTGAGAGATTAGGCTTCGAAACCTTCCAATTAATACAACAAAACTTTTTTTTAAGCATTCAAGAGGGAGTGACATTCAAGAGCTCACAGCCCTCCAGTCTGCATGACTGTATGCAACAAGTGATGAAGGCAGGAAGAGTCAGTGGCAGGGTTTGATGGGTTAACTCATCCATGACACCCTTCCACTGAAGAACTTAACTGTACAGTACAATAGAAGATATTATATATATATAAACAGGCCTTTCATATATCTTTATGTGAGGACAGCCCAAAGTTAGTAGACAACAAACTACCACCTACACAGAACACAGGTCTGTCTAACCACCACTACCACATGAGCTGAGCCGTTTCTTTTACAAAGCCCTGAGCGTCTGGCTGTGAGGAATCACCTGCGGGAGGTGAGCTGCTGTGACCCGGTTGAGGCTGAGCTGGAAGCCCCGGGACCGGCCGAGGTGGCTCTCCCCGGCCAGGCGGACGGTCTGGCTGGGCGGCGGAACCAAGCGGCTTCTCTCAAACACTTGTCTCCAGCCGCCCGTCATGCTGGACACGCCCTGTGTTTTCACCATACCGTTAGCTTAAAACAAAAGTGGACACCGCGTTGGAAATAAACTCAGAAACGTGGAGAACAGCTGACATGTTGCTCTGAGTATTATCTTTTCTGCCCGTTCAGATTTTCAAACCCGCGGACGCCATGTTGAATTCGGACTGTACTATTTAGTGCCAGGGGGGGGGAGACGAATAAATAAACGGACTAATCGGGAGCATTCACTTTAAAACAAACACAAAGACAATAGGAATTGAGCTTAAATGTACAATATTAGTACGAAGAGCTGTTTGCCTCAAAACTGAACATCTAAACTAAGATTCGCAAATGTTGTCTTTTATTGTCTTTACCTTTCTTTTGGTATTTCCCACCGTGCTGCCTCAGTTGCTATGGTAATGCTCACGTTGCTATGTACAGTATGGAACAGCGGTGCGTTACACTCGTGTGCAGCATCACTGAAATGTCAGATGATTCAAAACTGTGTCACCTCTCGGTATTTACATGATGTCTCAGTTAAACAGTGGCGTAATAAACAATAAAAAATAAATACGTTACAAAGACTACATTGACAAAAAACAAAATACCCTTTTTTTTTAAGTCAGAGTATTAATTAATGAACAATCCGTCAGATAAAACCTTCAGAGTACAGATGGGATTGACACTATAAAGTGCTGCTGAAGTGGAGATTTCTTGCTCATATTATTCATTTCATACATTTTTTATTTACAAACCACTATTTACAGGTCGAAAAGTGAACTTCTTCCTTCTGTTGTATACTGCGCATCTTCCTAAATGACCACAAATTTGTTTTATCATGAACACTGGTGAGAACTTTTTTATTGCATTTGCGAGGTATAAATCATACCCTCTGAGTTCTTAGACAGAAAGTTGGAATTTGGGTGAAGAACAAAAAATGATGATAAAGTACTATAAGGATCTTGATTTAAAAAAAAAAAAAAAAGTACTATTTGGGCTCACCAGTTCAGTCGGTGGGGTTGTTCATTAAAAAAAAAGGGTCCTGAAGCTGCAGCGGGGAGCAGCACCGTTGATTGAGGGCCAGCAGGGGGCAGCAGAGCGCCGCCATCACTGAGCCGCAGCAGGACGAGGAGAAGAAGAGGAAGAAGGAAGCGGTAAACTGAAAGCAGTTGAAATGTTCGGACTACTCGGAAAAACTAAACCTGTGAAAATTCGGGGTTACAGTGAAAACAGAAAGTACGGAGTTGCCGCGAAAAATGTGAAAGAGCTGCTAAAAAAGAGCTGCAAGCTGCTACAGGTGAGCTTCCGGACTTTTAAACTTCCGCTTCTTTATTTTCTGCGCTAAACTAAAGTAACGTCTCGGTACCGGAGCGGTTCCGTTAACAGGATATTAGCAGGATAAAGGGAATGTTTTAATTGTGGTCAGTAGACATGCGCACACGGCCGGGCACAGCTGTGTGAGTACAGAGTAGCAGCAGGAGGTGATCAGCTGTGAGGGTGATCAGGGGGCACATCCAGGCTCAGTGTACCGGGAGTGATACAGATACAGCTTAGTTATAAAGCAGATCAGAGTGATATACCTGTTATATGTCTGTATGTTTCTGAATACATTCACTGCACTAGACAGGAAGGGCGGGAAACCTGAGGTGATTGGAGGTTTGTCAGTATTTACTGTGAAGGGTCAACACATCCTCTAAAATCCTGAAGCTTCTGTCATGAACACACAGCAGGCTTTAGGTGTTGTCTTAGCCTGCTGGATAGACAGGTCCTAATTTGTTTATACACTTCATTTAAATTTACAGAACACACATTATTATTAAAGCGAAACATCCATCATCTCTACACCCTAACCCTCACCAGGGTCATGGGGGCTGGAGTCTATCCCAGCTGACTCAGGGTGAAGGCAGGTTCACCTGGACAGGTAACCAGTCTATCACAGGGCTACACTTAGAGACAGACAACCAAGCACACTCACATTCACACCTACGGACAATTTACAATCACCAATTAACCTCAGCATGTTTCTGGACTGTGGGAGGAAGCCGGAGAACCCGGAGAGAACCCACGCTGCACGGGGAGAACATGGAGATTCTACCAGATCACAGTCTCACCATGACACATATATAAAAACAAATATAATGAATCATTCTAGAATGATGAGGGTGATTTTCTAGGTGGATACACATTCAGATGAAGCTTGTTCGTCATACACAGCTGATCAAGCAACTGACATTATGTCTGTTTTTGCAGTCAAATCTCACTTTTCAGTGTTTCTCACTCATTTTTCTGTGCACATGCTGAGTCTGAACCACCTCAGTGTATTCTAAATAAAGTTGTTTTGTTTGTTTGTTTTTAAGTTATCCCAGAACGCTTACGTTGGATTAAATGATGTCCAAGTTTTCTTCTTGCATCAAGCAGCAAAGGAAGTAGTTGCGTGACGTGTTTAAGTTGATTTTATTGTGTTTCTTTGATTGCAGTTGCCCGTCTCTGGTGCTCATTTGTGTTTGTATGAGGACGGAACGATCGTGACAGAGGAGTTCTTCCGGACTTTGGCAGACAACACTGAACTCGTTCTTCTGTCTAAAGAGCAGACGTGGAGCGGAGGTACATGAATCACCCTCGGACACCATAACAGAAATGAAGATGTGTTTCACCTGTAACCTTGTCTCTGTTGTCCAGACACACTGCCGGCTCCGAGCTGTTGATAACCCTGTAACCCTGTGAATCTCACTGTAGTTGCCTGTGACATCGGTCAGTTGCTGAACACAGACCGGCATGCTGATGGCCTCATCGAAGCGGCAAAGGCACTGCTCTCTGATGAGAAATCCTCCAAGAGGCGCAAAATCCTGACCGACCTGCTGCACAACCTGAATGACAACTCTGACCTGGAGAGCAGAGAGGAAGATGGAGACTGGTTCACAGGTACAACGTCCAGCGAACTCATTAAGGACAGAAGGTTTGGAAGATAAACCAGCACAGCTTGTTGATGCTGCCTCTTTTTCTAAAAGTCTCAGACTCCTGCACACTGTCTGACTGTTGTCTGCTAAACCTACACCAGACAAAAGAGAAGCACTGGTAAATAGGAACTGGCTGTATGTCAACAACCAGCTACAGTCTCTACGTACTGCAGGAGGGCATGAATCCCAAAACATTTATGACCATTTTCATGGAGCCTGTCAGTTTCTTGATGTGTTAACAATCAACCATCATGTGGCTCAGGTGGTAGAGCAGGTTGTCCTCCAATCGCAAGGTTGGCAGTTTGATGCCCCACCCCTCCACAGTTGAAGTTGGGCAAGACACTGAACCTGAAGTTGCTCCCAATGGCAGGCAGCACCTTGCATGGCAGCTCTGTCACCACTGATGTATAAATGTGTGGTCAAGCTAGTTTTTTTAAATTCATTATTACTGATTTCAATCATTTAATTTCAGGTGTGGACGCTCGATTCAAAACAAAGTCAGCCTACATGAAGTTTAACTGTGAAAGCAGGATACGAGGCTACATGAAAGAGGTACGGCTGGAGGCCAGGTGACACTCCGCAGGTCTTCATATGAACCCTCCTCAATCAGACATCACTTCTAAAAGGTTCTGTTATCGTTTGTCTGCAGTTGGATGATGCCACCAAGACCATACAGAAAGCTAAAGTTAGGACAGAGTTTTTGAAAACATCAAAGTGTCTGACGGAAATGCTGAAATCAGCCCGATACAACGGCTGCTACTTCGACAGGACCGAAAAGGAGCTTCATCGCCTTTGCACCAGGGATGGATGGTTTACCTGCCAGGTAGTGAGGCATCGACGGGGTGATGCTGGAGTAGAATGAAGTAACACAGGCAACAGGACTCTTTGTGTTGAGGCTAGCTCTGCACAGGTTCAAGCTGCTGAGTTAACATTAGGCAGCCTGAGAGGTCGAACATGGATCAGATGGATCCACCGTGACAAATAACCGCAGTACTGACAACGCAGCAATACAACATTCAGTTTAAAAAAGTCTTTGTGAGGATTAAGGTGTAGAGATGGTGGATGGATGTTTTCTAGATGCACAGCAGGCAGTAGCAGCTACCGTCCATTCTTCTCTTATTAATACTTATATCCATATTAATAAGAATAATGACTTAATGGATGTTGGTCAGTTCTGATCCTCCACCTGAATGTATGGTGTAGTTTGTACACTTGGGATCAAAACAACAGTACAGTGCCTATAAACAGTATTCACTCCTCCATGTCAGAGTGCTTGAACTGTTGTAAGTTTTTTGCAAATGTTTATGCGTCTTCCTTCCTTTCTGCTCCTCAGGGATCGTTTGACCAGACAGTGTGCCAGACTCTCCACTCCATCAACCCCTACGGCAGCAGAGAGAGCAGGATCGTCTTCAGCACCTGGAATCTGGACCACAGGTGGAACCCCTGCTGCCTGTTAATGCGTTTTGACTTTACAACATAATGAGACAGCTTTTTTTTGCTCTATGCTTTACGTGCAATTCTTCATCTTGTTTCCAGGATTGAAAAGAAGCGGACGGTTATCCCGGCTCTGTTGGAAGCTCTACAGAATCACAAGAGCGCCGACGTCAACTTGGACTACTTCTACCAGCTGCTGTTCACCAGAGAAAACCTGAAGCTGGTGCACATCGTTTGCCACAAGAAGGGACAACACAACCTGGAGTGCGACCCAAAGAAGATATTTAGGAATGCCAGTGATGCAAAGAAAGCAAAACGGAAGCCCAACGTGAAGAAACGGCGCTTGGTTTGAGTGTTTTTATCTCTTTATGGAACATTTGTGTTCGTTTCTACGAGCTATTGATGAATCTGATGATCACCTTCGAGCACAAAAGTCAGCGAACGAGATCACAGCAGGAGGGATGAGGTGGCTTCACCTCGTTAGCGCTGTAGTTTTATTAACCTGTTATATTCCTGAGCCAGCTTCACCTGTTTTATATTTAAAAACAGCCCCTGAAACCATGAAAAACATTTATTTATTCTTCATGTTGGCATGGCAATGAAAAATACACGAATCGATTACAAAGATGACTCAATGAACGAAGCATTCACTCAGTCAGAAAGTTGCATAGGTGATGTGAAAAGCAATTTGCATAAATAAGGCAGTAAAAATATATATAAAAGATTTGATTGGATGGTCAGAATAATCAACTTTATACAAAATAGGTGAGAATAGCAAAAGTGCAATCACTGTTAACCTCTAGGTTAGATGATTAAAGTACATTTTCAGTCAGGATTAAGTCATTCACTAATTACTCCCAGACTTCAGTGTTTTTAACAATACTCTGGTTTTTGTATATATTTTTATAAATGTGAACTCATCAGGGAAAGAGATTAGCTGCATTGATATGTGTATATACAGACATATGTTAAAAAAAGCTGCCAAACAACTGAGCACACGCGTGTTGAGGAGGAATACCAGACACTTGGTGATTAATGACTCCTAATGAATAAACTGTTGACATGACATTCATCTGAAACCATGACTTTGTGGTAATTAAACGCTCTCGTTACAGAACTGCTCTTTGGCGTGTTCTCCGTCCTCTCATCTGGAACCGGGTCACGATGCCGACTGTCACACGTGACTTTTGCATTTTTATTAAACAGAATTTATAGATTTGTGAAGAAGAAAAATCTCTTTAGAAGCTTGCGACTTTAAAGCAGCTCTCTTTGGCATCTCACGGGGCTTATCTTAAACTGGACTGGCTTGTCTCATAAAGTGCTTTGTCAGAACCACCTGCAGGTGAGACCAGAGGGGGGTACTACGAAGCCAGGGGCTAGCAGGGCTGTGGATCTAAGTTTTTAACATCACAAACTTCTCTCCTGACCCACTAGATGCTGCACAGCGAGCCTGCTCTGGAAGTTCTGTTCAGTTGAACAACACTGTAGGCAAACTGTACGTTACCATAGGAACCCACTGGTGATGCAGACAAAGGGATAGATGTGTTTTTGAGCTCGGTTCAGACTGCTGTGGCTGCAGATAACTAGATTAGAAAATAGCTGGTGTTTATCAAAGAACAGTCAATCAGCAGCATCACTTTCACTTCGATTTGGCAAAAACTATTTGTATCATGGGACGCTGTCAGATCTAAATGCACCTCTTCTCCATCGTGTTGACTTTACGAAGCTCCTGTGTGTAATAATCAGCTGCTCTGAAAGTGAACGGAGTGGGAACACACCTGTATGACCTTACACTGGGAACCACGTGCTAGCTTCGTAGCACCCCCTCAGCTAGACCTAAATTAGGGGCGACATGAGCATACATTCAGCAATAAACTAGCTCACAGGTGGAGTTCACTGCTGTAGCTACATAAAAGAGCTACAACTGATTTAGGTATCAGGCCAAATGGTATGGGCAAAAAACTATTTGGCATCCATGTGCATTTGGAAGGACCTTTCAAGTCAAAAGCTGCACGTTTCCAAGTCTGACATCAAGACGTTCCTCTACGAACACCAGTGCTGAACTTCTATTTCTGTGATGTTGGGTGTCTGAGCGCAGGTTTAATGTGCTCGTACCCAGATATCGGTGGCTTGTCTACGTGATGCCGACAGCAGATCCAGCCACAGCGTTCTCACCTCCCTCACACTGCAGCCGACTTCCACCACCTTCATGCTTCTAACAGAGGCGCGATGACACGGACCAACCGGATGTCTCGTTTCTTTTGGCTGCTTTTTCCTAAGTGCTGGGAGGTTTTTAAGTCTTTCCACAGGCGTGACTCTGAGTCCACCTCAGTCCTCGGAGAAGCTGCTCTCCACTAAGTGTCCGCCCCGCCGTCTCTCTGCATGCTGCTGAAGCCCTCCTCCTCCTCGTCTTCATCGCTGTCCTCCCGCGCGTAGTAATGCCGCCTCCTCTTTTCCCTCTGGACACGGGAAGAAGTCGCTGACGATCTTTGAGGAAAGTCCTGTAAGGTTAGAGGAATTCAATCAGCGTTACAGCGTTTTTAAAAAGGTTAAATGTCAGTTTGTTGAGGTTGACTGTGTGCCTTTTGATAGCGACGCCTTCTCTTGCATCTTTACCATCCATGTTTTGTATTTGATTAGCCGTAGCAGAAATGTGACTTCATCAACAGCAGTAAGTGAACTGTCTGATCGTATTTAAATGCCATGAAAAGCACAAGACAAACACGCTTTTGATTTCAAAAATGGCCATCAAAGAATTAACAACAATCACCGACTGAAAGTGAACATTTTATTGTCTTCAGTTTGTCCCTGTTCCCCACAATCATCTGTCTCAAGCAACACAATCCAGCATAATGTGCAGGAAAACCACAACATCTCACCTGTACAGTGTCCAAGTTTCCAAAGAACTGCTCCACAGGAAGAATCTGGTTACTGTCGTCGTCTGGGAAGAGGATTTTATCAGTTTCTTCATATTCCATGAGCTCAGGCTCCTGTTTGTCCCAGGTGCTGTTGTCTCTGTAGCCGTCCAGGTCCGGCCCCGTCCTCTGCTCGTTCTCCTTCCCTTCCTTCCCTTCCAGCTCCGGCGACGCCGAGCATCTCCTCCGGCCGGCAGACTGGTGGCATTCACAGCTGATACGAGAACGCCTCTCCAGAGACGCCGCCGCTTTACTGTAACCGACTGAGTTGCTCTCTGCTACCGAGTGTGTCTTTGGACTGTTTGTGCATCTCCTGCCTGCAGCAGAAACCTGTAGCAGAAAGTCAAAGAGCACAGGTAGGATGATATGACAGGTAATCACAGCGTGCCTCGGGTGTGTGTCCATCAGACGCAGCTGTGAAGCTCTCATCAGTCACAGCTGTTCAGTTTAAAATATCTAGTCAGTATAAAATAAAGACAACATTTAACTGTAGATGTTCTCAGAATGAGGCAGTTGACTCATGCACACAGGCAGCACAGACCTTTCTGGAGCTTCTAATGTCGGCGCTGCTCTTCCTCTTTCTGGGCTGGAAGTTATCGGGTTGACCAGGCATCTGCAAAGCAACATCATGAGGTTTGTTCAGTCCCTCGTGGCTTCATGAGAGTGACCAGTTAGTGGAAAAAAACGTGGGTTCAGTCATCTGAGAGGCAGCTGTCATAATACCAGCACTTCCCAGGCTGCTGCTGAACATCTCCTGAGCTCCCCTGTCCAGTAACAGAGCGGGTCGGCTTCAGAGTTACTGGGCAGCTGTTCGCTCAGCATCAACATCCAGCTTCAGCAGCGTGTGTGCCAGTATGAAAGCTGGACACCAGTAAACAGATGAAGCTGGCTTTGCTACACATGTCTATGTATGCATTTGAAATGGCTGCTTCTGATTATTATTCTGCAACACACACAAACCAAAACGTTATTCATTTGTATGATTTACGGCGTCATAAGTGTGTTGTACTGCACAAAACGTCTACTCAGGTTCTCTCTGTGTCCAGCCATAGTTGTGGCTGAGCTGCTTCCATAAAGGTGCAGGACTTTATATTGGCATAAAAGAAGAAGAACCCAAAACAGCCTACAGCAAAAAATAAATAAAAATAAAAAATGACAGAAGCAAAAAATAAATGAATAAAAAAAAAAATTAAAAACAGCCTACAGCAATGAAAAATATGACAGAAGTAAAAATAAATATAAAAAAAAACAGCCCACAGCAATGAAAAATATGACAGAAGTAAAAATAGTTTTTAAAAAAAATAGCCTACAGCAATGAAAAAAATGACAATTAAAAAATAGTAATAATAAAATAAAATGTAAAAAAAAACCTTACAGCAATAAAAAAATATGACAGAAGTAAAAAATAAATAAATAAATAAAAATGAAAAAAAAATAGCCTACAGCAATGAAAAATATGGCAGAAGTTTTATAAAATACATACATTTATTTAAAAAAATAAAAAATAAAAAGCAGAGCCCGTGGTTGGGTCCGTGGAGCCCGTCGTCCTCCAGAGCCGCTGTAAACCCAACAGCGCCCCTCTCTCCTCCTCTGGTCAAACTCCTCCAAAATATGGACAATTTCATGTCATCAATCATCACTGCAGCCTACACCGTCAACTTTAATCCCTGCAGCGGTACATCTGGACATGTGTCCGAGCCGTGGTGACCCATCACAGGCAGACTGCTGTAGCGGACACACCGCCATCCGTCTGTAATGCAGCTAAATTAGCTTAAACCAGCAAAACCAGCGCTCATCGTAGGTGATCAACCAGTACCGCGAAGGGCTCTTTGGTGTCAAAAAAGAGGCTCAAATTACTAAAAAATAACTCCAGCGTGTGTCGGTCGTTACACCGACACCAGCTCGGAGGTGACTGGGCCAGCTAAGGTGTCACCACAGCGGAGAAAACACTCCGATAATCGATGTCGACATCTCGGCTACAAGCTAATGGGGCTAGCAGCGGAGCTAGCAGCTACAGCGGCTAATTAATGAACTTTACTGGCCGCCCGCTTGTTGTCGTCGCCCAGCGCAGCGCTTACCTTCAGCACCGTTCACCGGCCCGATGCCTCCGTGTAGCGGCAGCCTCGGTGTCACAGGTCGGCTATCCCGGTCCTCATTAGCTCGGTAACGTCGTTTGGCGTTGGCTAGCGAGAGACGGCTATAAACCTGATATGCGGCGGCGTCGCTGCCTCTGGGGCCGCTTCACCGTGCTTCCTGCCGCGGAGGTTCAGCCGGAGGTCACAGCGTCTCTGTGGGCGTGTGAGGACGAGCGGGACGGCGGACAGGCTTCTGCCGCGGGACGGTGGGTCCGCTCCGGTTTGCTCTGTGGGTTCTGAAGAAACTGGTGAATGCGTTGAGAAATGTCAGACGGACTATATCACCGGTGGCACACGTTAGAAAACAAATATTCTGATCAGGTCCCAGTCAGCTGAAGGTGACGAGTCCCGGAATAAAAAATAAAAAATAAAAAAAGCTGCTTCAAGAAAAATGCAGGTGCTGACTAGAACCAGAAATGCTTCTGAACAGTTATACCGGAAAAAAAAACATTTTAGTTCCACAAACAACCTGTCAACAAGGCAGTGGTTCTCAAACTGGGGGTCGGGACCCCCATGTGGGTCACAAGATCATTTTAGGGGGTCGCCAGATCATTGTAAAAAAAATATAAAAATAAAGTCTACATTTAACAAATAAATGTGCATCAGGGCTGTCGCAATTGAAAGTGTAACTTCTTCCCACTCCTTTTTTGAACTTGTTAATATTCTGATTTGATTATGTGATATTATTGTTTTTTGCTCTTTTTTTTTTTTTTTTTTTTACATTTTTTCCCCTTTCATTTGTTCGAAATAAATTCAATTCATTCATTCAAAAGAAAATGTTAATATAAAGAGATGAATCTGTGGAATTAACACATTAATCTTTTAACACATTAATGCATCAACAACAGGATTATTCCTCATGACATATCAAGAATTCAGATTGGGGGTGACAAACACAAACTTAGGTTATCTTGGGGGTCGTGGCTCAGAAAGTTTGAGAACCACTGCCTTAAAGAACCCTCAAAGTCGCCTCAACAAATCAGCAAAAATAGGTTGTTAAAGAACCATTTCTAAAATGATGGCGCCTTCTGAGGAACCATTAGAACCGCTGTGTTCCTGAGCCTACAGACAAACAGACATGTCAGACTGTAGTTCATTTATCACTTTCATCAGAATATGTTCCTGTAACATTTTAAAGAATTATTTATGTAAACTTTGTGGCATTTATTTTAGCAGCAGACTGGGCCCTCGGTCCCCCATATGTCCTGAGTCCTGAGTGGAGGGAGAGTCTGGTGACTGGTGTCAGGGTGAGACCAGCAGCTGACTGCTGAGTTCACAGGTTTGGTTGAACAAGTGGTTAGTCATCCATAATGATAATAATAATTTGGATGTACTCATCAGACATTCTAATGATGCATCAAAACCCTTGAAAATAAAATGGTCTTCGTTCTGTTCTTTGTCAGCTAAACAGCCAGCAATCTGCTCTGACTGTTAGTCACTTATTAAAGGCTGTTTGTGTTGTGGGACTTTGTCTCCTCACCAGCAGCTGCATCTCTCCTCCTGGACTATCTAAAGAGTCACTCACCCAAATTACTGTTCAGCTAAATGTATGAAAACAAGTTAAGGTGCATCTTTACAGATGATCATAGCTGTAGAACATCATAAAGAGCTCAGACTGATTCCAGCCTCCAGTCACTGTCATGTCAAATAAAAACGCTGGCTGAACGTATAAATAAAGTCTCCTGAGCTCACCGTGTGTCAAGTGTTTATATTCATTTTACTGCACTGGGCTAAACCCCCAGTGTGCTGATCTGATCAATGTCGTTAGTTCCACTTCATGCTAACAGTAAAATAATGTTACTATGCACACGTCAGCTGTGTAAGTTTTACAAAACCTGCTGTACTAAGCAGGTGGTACGAGGTTTTGGAGAAGCTTTTAATTGTGTTTAATGAACTTTGCTTGGTGCTAAACGCCCTCTCTGACTCCACAAGAGCCAAGTCAGTGTAAATGTGTTGCATCAGCACCACAGCTTCTGATTTCACATGTTAGGGGCTCAGGTTGAGGGCTGCAGGTGTCTCGATGGTTAGCACTGTTGCCTCGCCGCTGGTTGGCATCCCGGTGAGGACACCCGGGATCTTCCTGCGTGGAGTCTCCATGTTCTCCCCGTGCAGCGTGGGTTCTCTCCGGGTTCTCCAGCTTCCTCCCACAG
>NW_007577916.1:232270-249119 GCF_000690725.1 Stegastes partitus
CGGGGGAGGAGATAGGAGAGCAGGTGGGGGTGAGGCGGTGGTGTCCTGCCGCAGGTCTCCAGTCTGTGGAGGCACTGAAGACAGGAGGGACACGCTGCGTCGTTTCACCGCACCGAGAGGCGATGTGTGCGTCCCCCGAGCGCCGACATGGGCAGAGGCGGCCCCGTCACAGATGCTTCCCCGTCAGCGGTCACTCCCAGCCCGGGACGCAGCCTCCGGTGTCCACATGAGGAGGGACGGCGGTGCCGGACTCCACTCGGACGCACAGTTGTGAAGTTGCAGAATTATGAAGGCGAGACGTCCAGCATCTGAGGGTTCCCGGGCGGCGCGCTGACAGCCATGGATCACCTTTTCAGGAGAAAGCGAGTCGGTTTACTGAAACCCCTGCTCAGTCTGTCTCTGGTCTTTGCGTCTTTTCTCATGATCCACAAGCTGAAACTGTCGGAGAAGGACGCAGTGGGAGTTAAGCACATGAGGGATGCGGGCTGGTGCGGCTCCGAGTGCTTTTCATTCAAGAAGGGAGTCGTGAAAGCTGGTGTGGGGAGCTCCGACCCTCCGGTGCCTGTCGGCGTCTTGGACTCGCAGCGCGTCTCCAACAGGACTCCGGCTTTCTGGGACGCACAGGTTCTGAACTGCAGCGAGGACGCGTCGGTGAGGACTCAGGACTGGTTCCGGCGCTTGGACCCGAGGTTTCATCAGTTTGTTCTGCACAGGCACTGCAGGTATTTCCCCATGCTCATCAACCACCCGGAGAAGTGCGCGGACGGAGAGGTGCACCTCCTCATGGTGGTCAAGTCCGTTATCGAGCAGCACGACCGGCGCGAGGCGGTGCGTAAAACCTGGGGCAAGGAGCACAGTGTGGAGGGAAAGAAGATCAAAACTTTATTCCTTCTGGGAAGCCCCACTACCGGCAAAGACACCAAGAACCTCCAGAAACTGATCGAGTACGAGGACCGGATCTACGGGGACATCCTGCAGTGGGACTTCATGGACACGTTCTTCAACCTGACACTGAAAGAGGTCAACTTTCTCAAATGGTTCGACATCTACTGCCCCGGCGTGCAGTTTATCTTCAAAGGAGATGACGATGTGTTTGTGAACACACACAACCTGCTGGAGCTCATCGGCTTCAGGGTGGAGGAGCGCAAAGAGGCCGACTTGTTTGTTGGGGACACCATCTCCAAGGCGATCCCCATCCGAAACCGGCAGAGCAAATACTACATTCCCAAAGAGCTCTATGATAAGCCATACCCGCCCTATGTCGGAGGTGGGGGCTTCCTGATGTCCTCCCAGCTGGCCAGAAGGCTCTTCGTGGTGTCCGAGGACCTGGAGCTGTACCCCATCGACGACGTGTTTTTGGGGATGTGCCTGCAGAAGCTCCACTTGGCCCCAGAGCTGCACCCGGGGTTCAGGACATTCGGCATCACCAGACGCAGGGTGAGTCCCATGAACAGCGAGCCCTGCTTTTACAAAAACCTGATCGTGGTGCACAAACTGAGCGCGCAGGAGCTGCTGAGGATGTGGAGCGTGGTGCACAACGAGGAGCTGGTGTGCGCGCAAAGGACCTCCATTTAACCCACAGCTCATGTAAAACTAAAATAAATGCATTGAGCAAAGCTGAACTCCCAGAGGGGACAGGACAGACTGCGCTGAACTGGTCGTGATGATGGTTTCATGGAATGTGCGGAGTCAGTGTTCACCGGATGTGATGTTGAGGAACACACAGCACACAGGTAGTCTGCGTTTCCAACAGTCAGTATGCCAGAATGAACCAGGGCGCAGTGGGAACAGGCTGGACTCCCCGCCGACTTCTTGCCATTTTGTAAAACCACTAGCGCACAGCTCCACACTGTGAACGCGCGTAAAGATGGTTTCTGATTCTTGGTGCCATTCCTTCAGAGACATGCCAGTGTGTGTTGGTGCAGGTATGCCTCAGCCTTGTTCCATCCAGGTGTGATTCAGGACGTCACCATGACGACAAAGTGAACTACGTGGACTTCAGCACAACAAACATCTGCATTCATAGAGGAGTGATTCCTCTGCAGAGCTTTGTGAAATTGTAAAAAATCTAATGATTTCTTTCTTTTCTCTTTTTTTTTTAAAGTTAATATATTGTTTTATTTTATTTTTTAAATCACTGAGTGTGATTGACAGGCCTGAAACCAAAGAGACCAAAGGGCTGTATCACTGTAGATTCCTGTATGACAGTGTAAATAAACCCCTCACAGCTTTGTGAACACAGAAACACTGCTGCAGCATCTGATTGATACCGATGTATGAACGGCACTCTGGGAACCACTCAGAGCAACTTCACTGTCTAAAACGTCTGCAGTCGAGTGTACGAGTGGGTTTTGCTGTCACAGGAAGCTCAGCCTACATCTGATCACAAAGGTCGTCCACTCACACAGCAGCAGGGATCTTGGTTCATGTGCAATGTTCCCTTTAATGTTGCTCTTTTTAACAAATGCACATACATTTCAAGAAAAATAGCAATTTATTGCAAAAAAATACTGACTGCTATGCACATAAATCACAATAAAACATCCACTGTCGCAGTAGTTCTCAGTACAGAAGCAAATTTCGACAGACGTTAGAAATGCAGTCTGATGTGTCCACAGCTGTTGTCATTAGAATATGTTGGAACAATCTGACACCATTGTTAGGATGCATCTGCTCACAGACTGGTCCTCCGTCTTCACTTATTTTACAATCAACGTTGTCGTAACACTGTGGAGCACAACAGGGGCGGAGAGATGACTGATTCTGAATCTGTGAGCTTGTGTGGTTTTCCAGCTAATTCACAGTTTGTCTGGGTGTCATTTTCAGCAGAAATCTAAACTTGAGGGAAAACAGGTGCTACACAAAGCCAGCTGTAACTAGGAACCATTTCTTCTTTTATTATTATTTTAATAGGTCTCTGAGATTAAATCTCTGCTTTGTGTCTCACTTCTACTCCGGATTGTCAGGAGGCATTAAGTAGGGCAATAAATAAAGTCCATTCTGCACTAAAACCTCAGCAGGGAAACATCATCCCTTTGGCAAAGTGCTCCTTGATTGCTTCTACACACTTTCTTAAGACGAGAAATGAAAAGCGATCAGTAAACAGATCTGTGAAGACGAAGATAAAGCTCCTCGCAGGTTGACAATGGCTTTATGACTGAAGAATCACCAGAATCTGGAGGGTTGCCAAGGACACAGGTCTTCTGTTTGTAACTGAACCTCTCTAGTTACCGCCTCTACGAGTGTTCGTCTGAGTGTCACTCATTGTTTCCTGACAACACGTAGTGACTGTAATCAATGAGAAGCTCTTCAGCAGATTCATCGTGTGTAAACTGATGCTGGACATGTTTCATCTTTATGTAGAAATATGAAGCTAAAAACAAAATGCTTAGATTTATATTAGTAGTTGATAAAGAGAAGCCTCCAGACTAGCCTGTGAAAGCAGATGGATAATGGAGTGCGAGGAAATTGCCCTGATGATGTCAGAGTGAGGTCATCAGGGGTGTCTCAGCCACTTTGCCTGCAATAAACTTTAAAGATGTGGCGTCCGTGAGCTGTGGGTATTCAGCAGACGGACAGGATCTGAACAGAGGACGTCACCGGTTAAAGGATCAAACAGTTGTGAGACGCTACCTACACCGTCAGTCAGGACACAGCTGTCACTACTGCTAGGGTTTTATTTATTTATAACAATTACCAATTCTTTTGTGAATCCGTCTCCTGCGAGTCCCTCAAACTTAACAGACGTACAGTGCAAAGGCGATGGACTCCCACTTTAAGCCGTACGCTTCCCCTCCGACAGAGGCTCCAAAACAGCTTCGTGAAAAATAGGAGCCTCGAAAATCCTGTAAGGTGACACCAGTAAACAGAACACTGTGCTCATGTTTACGAGCCCTGCAGGTGTTTGATGCTCGAGGCGTGATGAGAAAACAGGCCGAGCCAGTGTTCTCCTCTTTGTGTGAACTCGGTGGTAGATGTAAAGCACCTCGCTGTGATGCCAGTTTGTGTTAGCTGACGAAACAGGCGTGTTCCCTTTTTGGTCATCTTAAAATATATATTACATTATTAATGGCTTCGATTTATAAAACTGTATTGACGTTTAATATATTGCATAAGCCAGTGATTACATCTGAAACCTCTCATGTGTTCTCAAAAAAGTGCCAAATGTGGGAATATAGAAGCAGAGAATACGGGAGCAGGTGGGGATGTTTGTGGATGTTGGGTTCCTCCTCTGGGTGTAGGAGGGCCTCTGGGTCGCATCCAACGGGTTTCAACGCTTCCCTGGCGTGTATCGTCTGGCTAAGGGTGCCAGGGATGGGATCCGGCTGCCTCTGCCCATGGGCCTGGCTCGGGCCCCGACCGACCAGGCTTGCTTCAGCTTGGCTCCACTGACAGCCCTGCCTGGACACACACACACACACACACATACATACATACACACACAGACACAGACACACACAGACACAGACAGACACACACACACACACACACACACACACACACACACAGACACAAAATGGCATCTACACTCAACGGCAGTGTGATGGCTGAAGGAGAGGAAACCGTTTCCACTAAACAGAGCAGCCTGCATCACCTGTGATGTGAGTACAAACAGGAAGACTTTGTGGTGACGGCAGCTGGCGGTGATGTGATGACAATCTAGAAGAGTTTGTTCCTTTGCTTGTCGCTGTGAGCTGCAGGCTGACTCACACGCTACAGTAAGCTGCTGCTGATGCGTCTGTCAGCCTCATCATGAAACTATAAAAATGTCACAATCAGTAATAGAAGATGCTGCAGTATAGTGATGCCACTCTAAAACACTTTATCACAGGTAAACGTCCTGCATTCACATTTTTCCTGAACTATAAGGCTTCTGTTTACAGTGGAGACGCCCAAAGTGTGCCGACAGGATGTAATGCTGTTTTAATGAGGCAGACAGTCAGCAGCGTCACGTAACAGTGGTGGGAAAACGCACTGATGCACTATTTTTATTCACGTTTCTATGTGATTTTTGAAGGTGGTCAGTAACACAAGCAAGTGCTCTTCTTTTAAAGAGGCTCTTACAGAATGTGTATACAAGTCACAGTCCAGATTAAAATCCAGGCGGAGTTTAAATCTGTCTAGGCGAGATTAACATTTAGATTTTGCTTGGACCAAATCAAAATCCTTCTAGCATCATAGTGAGATTGTAATCCTGTCTGGGTACATTTTAAATCTACCTAGGCAGAATTAAAACTTTGATTTGGTCTAGACCAAACTGAAATCATCTTTATAACAAACTGAGATTGTAAGAATGCCCAGGTAGGTCTAAAATCTGACCACACCGAATGAAAAATCTGAATTAAATCAGAATTATAAGACTGATTTCACCTAGACCAAATTAAAGTCATTCCTATGTATGTAGTGTTTGTAGCAGTCTTGTGTGGCTGTTAAACATGACCACAGAACACCTCTGCATGTGTGTCTAATCATTTAATAATGTGAGGTTCACACATGGTGACGTGTGGACGTTATATCAGATTAACACCCTGTGATGAGTCAAACCTCACTTTATATTTGTCCACATTAAAATGAACCCAGGCAGGATTCTAATCTCATTATGACATTAGAAGGATTGTAATTTGGTTTAGGCCAAATCAACATTTTAATCTCACCGAGGCAGATTTAGAGTCCGCCTGGTTTTTAATCTGGACTGTGACGTATATATCAAACTGTGGCTGCTAAAAACGGTTCACGGTGATAAAAACTGGTTTATATATCGTGAGATCCTTAATAATGTAGCTTAAATGTTTTCAGCACCGGCCATCTACTGTGAGTGCACGGGACAACACCAACGGTCACTCTGGCATCGGTGTCATATAAACCAGCTAACCTTCAACAAACCATCAGGCCTCAGAAAATCCACCACATATACTAAAACCAGGGTTCTAGCAAAACGTCGCTAAATACGGACGCACTGATTCCCACTACAGTCCAAATTAAATCCGTCACTATTTTTACGAACCGCCTTCTGTGTGCTGAGGCAGAGAGCTGTAGTGGAAAAGCTACGACACGAAGCCTTACCAACGAACATTGGCACTTTCTGTAGCTCTCACACTAAGCGTTGGGGTGGTGGGTGTAAGCCGGGGGTGTATGAATGCTTTACCTTGTGCTGGCTGGGTTCTCTGGGACACCGCAGTCCTGCGTGAGTTTTGTTTACAGCCCTCCCTACCCATGAGGTGAGCCTTCCAGGCCTGGAACAGGGACAAAGTAGCTCAGTGAGTTTGTTCCTCTCCCAGCTACTTTCTTGACTGGGACAACCACGGGTGACTGTAGAGCCAGTCAAGGCCCAAATGGCCGCCCTCCCTCCCACTAACACTGCCGTCTTTCATTGGGTTTACACTCAGAGCTCGAGCAAGCGGAGTGCAGCTTCTGCTGGAGTTTTTCTTTAATAAGGGTGTACGAGGTGACAAACTGCATGCAGTGAATCAGATTTTTAATGAGAGAGCAGATACGTTAGAGCTGAGGCTGAGTGTCTGAGTCACCGTGAAGGTAAACACAATCCTGTGCATCGTCTATGGCTCACATCTAGTGTTCTGTACAGTCGCAACATGGCTCATAGGAAAAGCACCGAACTGAAATAGAGCCTTGGTACCGTTTCATTATTATTTCTTGCTGTTTGTTCTCTCTGTTGTTTAACTAGAAGTGTTCAACAAAGACACTCACATATGTGTGAAGCACAGTAACAGAGCCAACACACAGTTTTCAGAGCAAACTTTTAAACGTTTGCTGCAAATGGAGACGAATAAACACAAATGCTCCGGATGGACTTCTGGCTTTTTAAGCATTTGGCCCATAAATGAGTCAAAGTTTTATCAAACGGAGGTTACTCCTGCTGGTACTGACATAAAATACGGTTCTTCTAGTAACAAACTCTTAACATGTCAAACCACTACGGTTTGGTAGAAACAGGAAAAGAGAAGCACATGGATCTTTGCTCATATATTAAAAAGATCTATGGGTGCTTTTCCTTATGCTCCCTGTGTCCTCTCTCCTCCTGTGACCTGGACGTCATTCCCCGCCATCATGGAGGGCTTTGCAGCTCATTGAAGGTCCAGCATTGTGCCACTTTTCAGCCAATGGGACACCAGATGGAAATTAGCCTTGTGCTAAATCCAACATATCTACTGCAACCTGAGACTGTACGTTCATTAATACGCACTGTCCCGTCCAATAAAACAAATGTGTCTTTTAATTTCTAGCTCAAAATACTGCAAAGACGGTTCATTTCACCATCACTGTATGACCCATGGTTCTAGTCTGGTTCTAAACGGGCTGCTTTAGTGCCTGTAGCTCTAAATGCAGCTGAGCTGTTCCTGTCCACGTCCTCTTCAGGAAGAAGACTCTCTATGCAGCTGTGGTTCACGACGTCACACAAAACAGCTTAACGCACTGGACCAGGGCTTTCTATCACTTCAAGCTTCCTCTCTGAGGAATCATTTCACACGGAAATGTCGGTGAATTCACAGCACAGTCGTTCCTAACTCATGCGCTGCATGCCGAGTTATAAAATCTGTATTTTATTGGTGCAGACCGGCAGCTTGGAAATGGCTGAGAGGTCACTGCTTCGTCCTCGTTCTGCTGTCTGACAACAGAAACAAGTGTAAATGAAAACCTTATTGGGGATTTTGCTCCGATAAGACACAGTGATTGTGAGCACAGAGAGCAGGAGGGAGTCAAACAGGTGTAACCTCCAGCCAGGTTCAGACTGACAGGTGACATGACAACAGCCCAGTCCTCGTTTACTGGTTTTAAACAAGAGAACCACGGGTGAATCCTCCCTGAAAGGAGCTAAGGTGTGAATGCCAGAGAGGGAAATGAGAAGACTCATTAGGATAATAAAAAGCACCCTATTACTGTTAACTAGTTTGTGTTCATAAGGCAGTTCCCTTTTCTTCTGGATTAGTCAACAACAGTATGTGACCAACAGATTGTACCAGCGTGCTTTACAACATTAAAAACAACCCATAATATGTTCAAGAGGCATTTCATGATAAATTAATCTGCATGGACTTATCGAGCGTTTCGTGCTCTCTTCATGCGTGTCCGTGCATTCTGACCAGACCTGTGCTGCTCGGACTGATTTTAGCCTCCTTGAAAACAAGCTGCATGATTTATTGAGCTCCACAAAGACTCGGGAGAGAAGAGAAAGGCGACACCGCTGAGACAAGTCTTTGTGAGGCAGAGAATCTTGTATATCCATTTTAAACTTCTCTGAGACGCAGAGGATTAGCGTGGACGTGTAGCTCGGAGGGTTCTGAAACGTGAGCACTGGTTATTTAAGAGAAGAGGCTATTTGTCTTGTGGTTATGTAATATTCAGCACTCAGGTTATATCCAATGCATGTTTATGTTTGATTCTTCTTTGACACGGTCTACATGCTGATTAATACTGAGATGACAGCATCAGTAAATCTGTAGAGCTGGATTTAAAGGAAGCTTCAACTTGTCCTATTTTAATACAGGAGAATGATGACATTTTAAAATCAGCTTATAATTAATTAGCATCAAAAGCATAGGATTATCCTAAATTGCAATGACTACAAAACCTGAGGGATAGATGATCATGTCTTCACTTCTCCCAAAACTAATAAGAATGTGAAGAATGTGATGCCCATGAGGAACAAAGGCTTCGTCTCCTTTGAGGTCCTTAAAGGGCAACGATAGCTGTGTTTTACCTCCACACCTGTTTGCTCCCAAAGCCTCACATTAGATGCTTTCTGACTTCTGTGTTGATAAGAAAGCAACACAAAGACCGAGTGAAGTTCAGGCCTGAAGTCAGTGGAAAACAAACATCTGATATTTTATAATCTAGTCAGAAATGCAGAACATGTTTATGCTGCTTTAGCCCGTCGCTGTACGTCTGTCGATAGCTGATCATTTGTAGCTGTCATGTGCAGAGTCTCACCTCCTCTCCAGGCATGAAGTTGTTGTGACACAAAGGACAGTGGTTGGAGCCTTTACCCGATGTGGAGGCTGAAACAGAAACACGACACCTTTAAGCTGCCCCTTACACAATTACAGAAGAGATCCCCTAAACAGCTAAACTACACCATCGGAGGAGAGCGTATTCAGATACAACATGAGCTTTGGGAATATAATGCAATCTAACTCACTGTCCAGTGTGTGTTTGTAATGAACAGGTAGAACACATTGTAGGTATGCTGTAGTCTCTCTGGTGTCAATTATTTATGGAGCATACGGTTGGTGACAGACAGAGTAAGCTTTGTATTGTCTGGACTTTTATCATGACAATATTGAAACTGCTGCTTGTCAAACATGGCCAGCAGTGGTGCAGCCAAACTGGGCAAAGCAAAATGAAGTTCCCATGAAGAACGCTGACCTCAGCCTTCAGACAGGAAATCAAAAGTCCTGCTGCAACAGGACTTTTGATTTCTTAAAGGGCTTTTAGAGAATATTGTCTGGATGAACTGAACCAGTTGTATAAAAAAGAGGAACATTTCAGCTGTACTGTGTAATAAACTGAAGGAGAGTTACGGTAAGAAAAACATATTTATCCACCTGAGGTTGGTAAATCAGGAAACACCAGACAAACAACAGAAATTACTTATTCGCATTAAATGAATGAGTAACTTTGGGTGCCAGGAGTCTGAACAACTAAGCAGACGTGACATGTGACCAAAGCCAAGATTTTGAAGAACACAACCAGAAGTTCATAAAATCATTGATGTAAAACAACAGTTTTCATTTAAAAGCCAATATTAACCAATGATGATGTGCCCTGAGGTGTTATTTTATTGTTTTCTTTTATTATCTAGTATTTAGATGGAAAAGGATGGAAAAGAAAATGACTCTGCAGTCATACAAAACCAACAAACTGCATTCTTTCCATTGCTTCAAACATGACCAGAAACTTTCCAAAAGCGTGAAAGAGCAGGAGGGAACTCACGGTTGCAGGTGGGACCCTGAACATGGCAGGTCATATCCTCGGTGGCCACGGCCTCGGAGCAGTGTGGGCACTGGCTGAAGCTGGACCTGTTCTCACACTCGCCCAGGAGGTGCTCGGTGAGGCTGGCTATCTCGACTACCTGTGAACAACATGCAGAGTCTCTGAGGCGGTGATCAAACAGCTGGACTGATGTCTGTTCAAGTGGATTGTTAACAGATGTGTCAAAGCCTCTGGAAATAGCCTACCTGTCTGCATTCGTCACAGCGCCGCAGCATCGGGCAGTGTTTCCAGTAGTGAAGGTCCAACCCGTCCTCTGTGAACGACTCGTCCTTTTTACCACAGAATATACACAAGCTGAAACAGAGTGTGGAAACCCCGTCACATTACATCCTACTGAAGCATACTTCTGGAAAGATTAATGTCAGAAAAACAACTTTAAATAAATGTAACACCTCAGCGTGAACTCCACATCAAACACTAAACCTGTGACTGTGGGACTAATCGGACCAAACCAACAGACCAAAGACACTCTTCTTGCATATTCACATTATTCCACCGACTGTTTAAGGATATGAACCGGGTTCTGAGTTACTTACTTGTCCATATAATTGATAGATTGTTGGACATCTGCAGCGTCCATCGTCTTGCTCTGGGGTGAAGGTTCTTTTGTCACAGCTTGGAATTAATGAGAATTATCGGTTAGTTCTCAAAAGTGCATCAATTTGAAGGCCAGTTGGCCAAATTATCAGATTAATCAGACCAAATGAGATCCAGTAGGAGATATTACTCAGTTGAGAAAACTCTATACATGTAGCTGGGCAGTAGGTAATGCCCCCATGACACACTTTAAAGATGTATGGCAAGAAGAAAGTTAGACTCGTATCACATCATACTTCTTTGGTGAGATCCAGTAATTGACAGACGTGAGCTCAGTCCTGTGAAATATTCCTTCAATATCAAATGATTTCAATATTTCCTGTTATGAATAATCAGCTGATACTTCAGAAGGACAATAATGAAAGCTCAAGTCCCAACACAGGTGAATGTACCTGTGGTCATCGACACACAAGTTAGGAAACCTGTGAACACCTGTAATCTGTGACTAGCTACCTGAGCTGCAGTGGACGTCCTCCTAAAATGGTGCAACCAGCAGTGTGGTATTTGCACAGACTCAGCGCGGCATGTCTGGTACCACACTGAGTAACAGTCCTGATACTGAAGCATGTCACCTGACTTGAATCAATTAATACACCATATTTAGAATATTTTATTAAAAAGAAAGGCAAAGCAGCACAACCCCTGCAGAACAGAACATCTGACAGAAGTAATATCTCAGTAACGGATGCTGGTCTCCTCCGTGCTGAGGAGGATTGAGTCCGACATCAAACATAAAGGTGGAAAAGGAAAAATATAAGATTTACTAATGAAAGGTGTACTGAGTGTTGTTTCGTTCCTACTGTGGTTTCTGCATTTTTTACTACAGTGAATTTTTCATTTTTCATTTTTATTCATAAGAGCAAATACCCCACTGTTATGTGACGCACGCTTTGAGAGGCGAAGCCCTTTATAACCATTTAAGTGATGTTGCACATTCAGTTCTGTTGTATAATACAGCAGCGCCAGACGACTGGTAGCACTGGTGTTACACATTACACCTTCTTGTTGTCTTTCATTGACGAGCTAAAACAATTACCCGGCTCGGAGCTGAAGCGGTTAAATTCTTGAGAGCGCTGTTGCTTGGCAACCGACGACAAAAGTAGACGAGTAAAGCTCGGCGCTCCCGTTAAAACGGCCAATGATTTGGGGCATTTTGCATCTCAATGCCAGGAAATCTAAATCCCACTTTATAAAGGGCCCTTCCATTTTCCACTCGCATATAAACACATCAGGCGTTAGAGCTGGAGCTCGCCATCAGCACGTCATTAGTTTTGTGCCATCCCTTTGTGCTTTAGGCAGGCCTTATCGGATCTGGGAGTGTATGCTGACACGAGCAGGAACTCAGCTGCATTTTTCTGATTCTTCCTATGAGGATATGTGTACGTACTTGCTTTGGAAGCTTTATGGGAGTCCTTGTCAACTTTGTGAGGTTCTTTTTTGATCATTTGTCCTTTGATGCTTTCATTTCCTCTCTCCTTCACAAACAGACAAAAAAACAGGAATAGATGTCAGCAGCAAAGACAGATGAAACCACAAATCTTTACCAGTGACAGACAGTTAGCTTAGAATAAATAGTGGCAGTATAATGTAGATATAATGCACCAGCATGCATGTGCACAGACTTTTTACTTATTTGTTTTTACCACGTCTGTGTGAAGTCATAAACACAAATGAGCAGACATTATGATGTGTAATGACAGCTCCACCTACTGTGATCTCTTTCAAGGCAGCCAGCTGCTCCTGAAGCGAGTGGATCTCCTCCTTCTCCTTCTGCCCATCCTGCTTACCACCGCCCTTCTTCAAAGTCTGCAGGAGGAGTGAAACGCCGTTAACCTATCTGTCAGACTTATTTTCAAACCATGCCCTCTTTAGTAGGTTATAACATTCTGGCTTCATTTCATTTCTTGCTTGCTGTCTTTTGTTTCATGATTTCTCCTTTAAAAGCTGCCTCGGTGTGAAGCTCTGCAGACTGTTGTGGCTGCAGTGCGGTGGTGCGGTTCTGTTGGCGACACCTTGGGCAGATGAGTGCTGTTCATTACATCCATCAGACATTAAACTGATACACGATGGTAAAACAACACCACATCTTGGGTGTATTGTGATCACACTCATGAAGTAAAAGGGTAAACGCTAACAAATCGTGTGACGAAAAAATATAAAAATGTTGGGTTTGTTGCAACCTGAGCTGATGTGACAATATTCCAGGAACACTATCTGTATTACACCGTGAACAAACACATCTATGAACCTGCCGTGGGTAATTTGTTTACATAAATGAGTAAAAGCACGGTGATAGAGGCTCTGGTTTGGGCAAACTGGTATCAGTGCAACATGAAACCTCGCTTCCTTTCCTTGTTACAGTCGGCCTGAAAAAAATACAAACACATATAGTCTCTTGTAAAAAGCCGAACTTCAAGTTTCAGCGTTTCAGAGTGCTCCCGTCTGCTTTGTCTAACAGTTTCACTCTCCACCTACCAGCTGCTCCTGCCTGACTATAATCTGTCTGAAAAAAAGAAGCACAACGTGAGCACGCCCATGACCCGGCAGCTTGATGCAGATCATTTAAACACAGTGTTGAGACATCATGAAAATCTCCCATTCTGTGGTTTATAGAACATGGAAACTTCAGGTATTCCTAAAACTCTTAACTGAGTGAGGAAGACATCGAGTGAACTGCAATAGAAAACACTTGCCTGGGTCTCCACCAGCTTGCCGTCGATCTTGGCAAAGCCATCAAAGAGGGTTTTGTAGAGGAAGTTCTTTGGTGTGGCAGCATCCGTGGGTGGAAGGTAGCTGAGAGCAGCGCCTCTGTGCTGCTGGTACATGGATAAGATGATGCGCACCGCCAGCTCTCGAACCGGCGACGCACTGTGCTCCAACGCCGCTGTGCAGAACTGACAGAGGACAACAGACCGTCTGTGAATGACTTGATATTACAGTGGGGTTTCCACCTGTTTCCAGACATTGTATGCATATTAGAAATCAGGGTTGTCTATTTTATAATCTCCCCGGCTGGAAACCTCCAAGAAAAAGCTCATGTCTTCACCAAGACAATATAGAGTCCCAGTCCACTTCTGATCCATGCTCATGTGAATGTCAAAGAAAGTGTAAACCAACCACATGAAAAGATGACTACCTCCAGGGCTTCAGTATATTCAAAATGTATTAATTTAAAGTACAGTTCACATTTCACTATTATATATTCATATGCATGGCTGAAGGGGTGATGACTGTCCTGCTAAAGCTCACAGTAACCAGGTTCTACAGACCACGGTAACTCCTTGTGTGATTTTATGGGGAGAATTATCAGTTGTGGATCTGGATCCACCTGATCTCTTTGAGTAAACTGTTTTCTACTTGAATTGAAACATGCTTTATGACAGGGGTGTCCAGTCCTGGTCCTGGAGGGCCACAGTCCTGCATGTTCCAGATGTTTTCCCTATTCCAACACACCGGATTCAAATGATCAGGATGGCTATCAGGCTTCTGCAGAACTAGATGATAAGCTGATCATTTGAATCAGGTGTGTTGGAATAGG
Organism: Stegastes partitus; assembly: GCF_000690725.1. NCBI lineage: Eukaryota > Metazoa > Chordata > Actinopteri > Pomacentridae > Stegastes > Stegastes partitus. Next base: position 246,414 of record NW_007577916.1, read on the forward strand.
GAAAACATCTAGAACATGCAGGACTGTGGTCCTCCAGGACCAGGACTGGACACCCGTGCCGTAGGGTCACATTGGAACGACCTACTTGAGGAAACAAGGCTGCAGATTCACTATCTTCTTTTAAATCACTTATAAAACCCACTTTCATAGACTCGCTTTTGAGTGATGTTCTCTTTCAGATTTTCGCCCGTTTCTTTTCCCTTTTTGTATCGGTACTGCCCGCTGTCCTTCTCTCTTTTGTCTTTCTTAATCTACTTTTGTCTTCAGCTTTTATCTTCATTCCCGTCTGTGATGTTGTCTTTTTAATCAGTTTTATTATAATACACCTTCCAGTAGTGAGCCAGCCTGTTCTTCTCCATTTTTATTGTATGTATTTTAATATTTTGAGTGTTTGCCTGCACTTTTAGACATGTACGTGCTATACAAATAAAGTTTAACATTATTATTATTATTATATTCGAGGGTCGTTATTCTTGTTTTCTAACAAGCACTAGAAGGACTGAACACATGACCACTATTCGTAACCTTTACACTGACCTCCAGTTAGTCATAGAACAGATTTTAAATCACTTTTCTATAAATTCACTCACAAGGTCGGGCCTAAACATATTTCTGATATGCTGGAAGACTGTGCAGCTAGGAGGTTAGAGGCTAGGCTAACAGTCACCAGCAGAGATGGATCCAGCTTCCTCGTGATTTTAAATGCACCACGAATATATTCACTGCCGCAGCTAAAAATGCTGACGTGCTCTTACTTTGAAAGCTGCAGACGCCACGGTGACCACGATGGCCGCTCTGTTACTTGATGCTCACACCTGTATGGAATGTTTAGATGCAGGTTGAAAACGCTTTGCTAAGCCTTTGTAAAGCAGTTTCAATTCCTTTTGAAAGTTGCCGCGACAAAATCTTGCTTTCTAACGTACAGAAGTCGAGGATTAATGAAGCAATATCTGCTCAATCTTTGCTATATATATAATTTCACGTGCAGAGCAACGACGCTGATGAGACAGTCCTTTCACAGAAGTGCATTTCATGACGTAAAACGAAACACAATCTCTGTAACGAGAGTCAGAACACAAAGACGATCCGGCCAGTGGAGAACATTAACATCCAAACTGTGTACAAAGGCCACCCATCCCTCCCTAAACAGCCCTACGGACAGCCCGCCATTATCCTCTGTTGTCTCTGCCCGACACCTCTCATTTTAATTACAGGAAATTCAATCACCCCCTCTTTACGCTCTGGCTTCTGCCTCGGAGCAGATCACCCGGGGAACAGTGGAGGAAAAGGGAGAAATGTTTAAACCATAGCTGAGCTAACACTGTGGAGAGGGGCGGTCACATGAGCTTAAAGAGCCAATAAAAAACAGACAGCAGGGAAAATTTTAGTGGAGGTGTTCAGCGTGAGCCATCCTGAGCGCTGTGTAGCTTCTAATTAAAAGATAAACTGCTTTTTCCAGAGTAACACAATCAGACAAAATCAAAGCATTTTGTGGTCTCAGACGTCCACAGAGAGAAAAATCTAAGATCTAAAGCCTTTTAAGTACCTCAGGGACATGTCCTGAAGTTATCCTAACTCTGCTGCAGTTGCTCTGGGGGCTGATAAAGGTCTTACAAGCTGGTGGGTAAACCAGCATCAGTTCTGATTAGCACAGTAGCTTACCAGCTGTCTCCATGGACGATTAAAAAAGCCAATTAATGGCTAACCTGTTCTGTGGTAAAGCTGAATTTCCATTTAAACCTGCCGTCTCTGACATGTTTCTCATCAAACTGTTTAATGTGACACTGGGGAGAGAAGGCAGGCAGCGGAACAAAGCACAGCCCTCCTGTCACATCTCAATCCAGCCTGGAAATGTTTTCCGAGCAAACACACGAGGCATCCGATACAAAGGGGTCAGGCCCCGCACAAGCATGCCAAAACATGCAAACTCAGGCCACACAGGGCCACCTGTGTGTTTCTGGCTTTAGAAGGGGGAGAAATTTAGAGGACAAACCTTACAATTTGTTCTCACAGATAACAGCCAAGCAGAGTGGAGAGGAGGGCTGAACGGGGGGATGGTAGGAGGACCGGCTGTAAACCAGAGAGGGCAGGACGGGACAGCTTGTTGGCCTGCCCCGCCAGGTCGACAGTTGGACAGTTTGCACACAGATATTAGGTCACTGCTGGAAACCAGAGGAGTGCAGAGGACATTGCAGTGGGCGCCAGTGGTGACAACATTGACTCAGCTGACCGAAGCTTACTGACAGCTTGGGAGCCGGGGAGGGACTGCTCACTGTAATCACTGAATGTAGCTGAAAGTCAGCCTGACGACTAACACAGGCAGCATACTGCGTGTATCTTATACAGTACGTGTCCTATCACGTTATAGAGAGCATGCTGTGGCTGTTATTTCCAGACTGGAAAGAGAATGACGGTGACGTTGAAGCACTGCCAAAAAGCTGCAGCTGTTAACAGCTGAGACACGTGTGATACCTGGAGCATTCCTGGGCTGCTGTCAGTCATTCTAAGTAAACAGATTAGGTTGTAAGATTTTAAAGTAAAAAGATATTTGAAAATGTTTGGTATGCTGTCGTGAATATTTCTGGCTTGGACACAAAAGCATCACAAACCGGTTTTAGACAGTGTGGCCAAACGTCTCAGGTGCTACTTCATCCATGAATACATACGACGAATGACGTGAATTCATCACCAGAGGGAGGACGCAAG
>NW_007577916.1:249719-264550 GCF_000690725.1 Stegastes partitus
TGGCACCAAGTGTGCACACACTGGAAAACCGAAATGTCAATATCATTTGTAGAGCGCATTTACAGAATATATAGATGCTGATCTACTGTCAATGTATGGAAGGCATCCTTTGAGCAGACTTCAAGCAGACTAAAAAGTAGTAGGAACAACTATGCATCCATGGTGTCCATATTCATGTCTGCAAGAGCATACTAAGAACCTGAGAGTACACAGTAGAAATCTATTTTTCACAACAATAGCTACGGCTGCTATCAAATTCTATGCTATGTGACTTCTGGAGCCTAAATTTGGCCTCTGATGCAAACAAAAAAGGTTGAATTCTAAAGATAGTAAAGTTATTCTCAGCTTCAAGGAAACAAAAGGTATGGCTAGATTCACTTAGTCTGCTTTAGGTCCCTTACCATCATAACATTTTCCAGGGTGAAGCCAGAGTTCTCTGTACCCAGCTCAGCCAGCAGTCGCTCAAGCAGCTCGGCCCGACTCTGAGCCAAACGAGACGGGAAGTTGGATTTGAAAGGCTTCACCAGCTCACCAGGGATTATCTGCAGGGCCCGCACATCCTTCAAAACAGCAATTTCCTAAACGGGGGGACATGAGAGAGGGGCAATGACTTCATAGTGTTGAAATCAGGTGACGTGTTTGTAGACTTGCACCTTTAAATGAAATAATCTAGCGTGCTGTAAGTCCGTGACAATTTATATTCGTGTGATGCCGCACATTATAATTTATCATTCAACACGTGCATCTGGCAAAGAGACAAGTCACGACAGAAAATGCAAGCGTACAATTAAAGTCAGACGGAAGAAGGCTCTTTGAAAGCCCTCTTTCTGCCGCTTCAGCCTCATCAGGGAATGTTTCTTAGAAATATGGGACACACACAAAAAGCCTGTGAATCATCCTGACGTACAAAGATCTGTCAGAGGTCCAGCGGAGCTCTAAACCCAGCCCAGAACTCAGAAGTATGAGCTACTGGACATCCTCCTTTCTTGCCCAACACCACACACCCATGACTGAGTTAACGAGCACAGAGTCCACTGAGTGCACAGATACAGTCATCCCTCCATCCAGCAGCCCACAAACACAAACAGCGACACATTCATTTCAGATCCTGCTGAGAACTTAGTCGCTCCTGCTTGTCTCTCAGTACTATAATGACTTTGTGACTTAAGGATTGGGTGTGTTGCAGAAAACACAGATCTTGTTCTGTTTAACCGTGCTGGAATTATCATTTTATCAACGAAGGACATTTGGTCAAAACTGGTACATGTTTTTTTTATATATAAATACCAGTTCTCTCTCTGCACATGCTCACCCAAATGAGCTCAGCCTCTCTGGGGAGGCCCACAAGTCTCTCACAGCTGGGAAATTACAATCAGTCTGTGGCTTGTGTTTTTTGGAAGATCCGCCTTGTTTCGGGGAAATAAAGTAGTATACTCCCATGAAACTGCATCAGTCCAGAAAACACAGAGTTCGACCAATGACAGTACCATCAAACATGGGCAATCTTTGGAGGGAAACTGGATCGAGTTTTGCATGTGTTGGCATTCTGTTTACTTACTGTGGGGTGTTTCAGCAAGTCATACATCAATCATTAGCACTCTGTCCGTTTGCCTGATTTCATTTGTAAGTAACAAAGCAGACCAGTTAGGTCACAGCCATCAGCCGTGTGTACACGCTCATTAAAATCCACTTAAGCATACCATTCAGCGCAATCACTTCGTCGTACTTATTTTTTTAATCTATGTTGTTTTATGTTTCCCCAATCACTGCCTGTGACGTACGTGCATTTATCTATCGCAAATGTTATTCATACATCACACCCATGTCAGGAAATGCAGCTCTACCAGCTAGGCGTGCTCCATAGCCATGTCTTCCTCATACCTCAGTGTGTTAGCTGTTAGTCGACCGCCTGCTCGGCAAAAATGGTGTCGGGAAGGGATTCTGATGAAGATCAAATCACAGTTTTTGGCCGATTATTGCGGAAAACCAGGTCCTTCTAAAGGGTTCACATATATTTTTAAGTCACTGTACCACTGAAATACATATTTTTATGGTAATTCAAAGTTTCATTGGTGCACAGTTGTACTGGTTTGGTTCCTGATGTGCTTGGGTTTGCTGTCAGGCTGTCCTGGTAGCTGCTTCACCCTTGTACAGGCAGCTCATTGTACAGGGAGATTAGTATTGTATTTTCTATCAACATGACCAGAGTTCTTAATTTGTATCCAAAAGACTGTATGCTTAACAGTAAAGAGAAGAAAATCACTGATTTATGTTTAATACAAGCTTGACGGTTGATCTCTCTCTGTTGGAAAGACGTCAAAAGACCTACGATCGGACGATGGCTGAAAGAATTATTATTAGCATGCCTTGTCCTTGAAAGATTAACATATACAATGAAGAAGAAATCAGCCAAATTTAAAGAGATTTGGAATCCCTTTCTTGTATTTTTGGAGAACTGTGGAGTTGAGGAGGCTTTGGTGCCTTAAAGGTGACATGTCCCTAGCTGTCAAGTCTCAATCATGTGATGTTAAACTGTGTATGTTTGGACATATATATGTGTGTGTCAATGCCCTTTTTGTGTTTTGCGCTTCGTTTTGTTCTTAGTTTTATTTCCCTTTGGGGTGGGGGGAGAGGATTATTTTATTTTGTAGTTGATTGTATATGTTTTGCTTTGTCAATGCAATTTGTAAACTGTTAAAACTCAATAAATATATGTTTATTAAAAAAAAATAAACAAAATAAGCATGACCAGAGTGACTTAGTGCCACAGTGACATGTCAGTGAGTTACACTACTTGTATGAAGGAAGCGGCTGCAGCTCGAAGGCGGCCGGCAGAGTCTCCGGTCCTGGTCAGCAGGTTAGGGCACGTCTGCTCCAAGCAGTGGGTCACTTCAGCCCGGCCCAGGCCCAGACCCGGGATCAGCTGGCTCAGCATTAGCCGCAGCAGCTTCAGCGAGGCGTGGAAAACCTAAGTTAAGAGACGGTTGAAGTTAAGCTCAGAACTTAGAGGACGCTGCAAGAAAAGCTACCGAGGCTACGTCACTGAGCAGAAAGGCTGCACTTAGCAATGGTTAGCTTGAGCTGGCTGTGGAAATCAGTCACTGTGAACAAAGGGTTTACAGTTATTTTTTTGGTACTCATTACAAGCTAAGGTCAGTTCAACTACCAATATATTATCAATATTTGTGGAATTTTGTGCTTACAGGTAGGTTCAGAGTGTAAATCAACATGACAAACAGTCAGGACTACATTTAGACCAGCAGTGTATTTAACAGTAAACGAAGCAGTTGACATCCGACTGGAGCATTCTGTGCATCAGTGTGGATAGGAAAATAAATCCCCAGAACTACTGCAGTACAGCCCTTTTCACTACCATATAAGCTGTAAGCGACTCTCAGAGAGGCATCACAAGGCGATGCTTGTCAAAACTGTTTGTTTAGCGAAGGCAGCTCTGGGAGAGAGAAGCGGGTCTGCACGCGGTACAGAGTGAACATTGTTGACGGCGTGCATGTGCGAGTGTGCGCTTATGTTTTTACAACATGGATGTTAGTTCTGTTTGAAACAGGAATTCAGGGAACATGATATATAGAAGACTTGTCAGCGACAAAGCAAACACGTCCTGTGAGCCTTAATGTGGATGCTTTTCACACCAAGACTATGTTCTTCTGAGAAAATGACTCACAGATGTGACTTTATCCAGGAGGGCCTTCCTGACTAAGAAAACTGCGGCTCTTATCATGTTTCTCAGCTCCTCCTTGGGGGTGTTGGGTGACACCTCAGAAAGCTTCTTGCACACAGCCTGTAGGGCATCCTCTCTGTAGCACCAGGTTTTAGAATATGCTCCGGCCACCTGGAGGGCAAAAACAGCCGAGGGGTTGCAAGGATATTACACACATTAGTTATGTGGGTATTAGAGCAGGTAGCAGTAGATTTGTGTGTAGCTTTACAAACCATATCCAGAGATTATCAACTGAAATATTTTTCTTTAAAGCCCTACAGCTACAGAGCATACATCCACAGTTTGAATCCCTGACCATTTACAGCATCATAAAACTACCTTTGGAACTGGTTAGTTAAAACAACTGCTCTGGTAAAGACAGGCACATGCTAGAAAATATCCTATGGGACAGCAAATGCTAGCTGGCCAGGTGTTCCACCTTTACTTCTTCTCACCAGGCTTTCTCCGTAAACCTCTATAGGAAGGCCGGCCTCTCTCTGGGCCTTCTCCGTCAGGGGTTCTGGCTCCCCGCTCATCTCCGGGCTGTGTGGAGACCTTTGCGCATCAGATTTAGGGGAGTGCTCCTCTGCAGGGCTGTGGACGGCCTCCACCGGCTGATCTTTCCTCTGAAGGGCTGGCAGCGGCCTCTCATCATAAGGCAGTCTGGTAACCTTACACCACAAACAACAACATTCGCATTTCATTTTGAAATATATTTGTATACAGAAAAATAAACAACTTTTACATTTCTTTTTATTTCATGACCACAGTGTTTAAATGTTGGTATATGTGTGTTTCATATACTTTTTTAGAGGCCCTTCAGTTCAAAAGTTCAGAGAGCTGATATACATGTTCACATCTGAGCAGGACGTCCATTCCTTTGAAAAATTGATAACCTGAGCCTTTGTTCTTTCACTAACTCTTAACAGCATTTGATCACTGAATAAGTCGATCAATCAACATTGGGATGACAATGAACATTTAACCCCATCTATAAAAACCAAAGCTCCAGCCGGTGAGCACTGTCTCCTGTACCCCTGAGCCAACTGGCACCGCTGCCTAGTACAAGGCTCAAAGCCCTGCCTTGAGGCCAGGTTGGCAGCCGCTGGAGTCAGCCAACTGTTGCACGCTTTTAATTAAATAGTGAAACCTAAACCTGCAGTGGGGCCGGTCTTAGTAGATAGTGAGTAAAGCATAAAAGCCCAGGCTGGTCATAATCTCCCAGTGTGCTCAGGGCTCTAACACTATAGACGTTTAGGCAGGAGACATGTTCCCAAGGTACATCAGTGGACCGGCTTATCTTTATAATACAGGAATGCATGTGAGGTGAACAAGCGACACCTACAGATGTCTGCAGCTGGATCAATACTGGGAGAACAACTTATCACTGACCGTCCACAGAGGTGTCACAAACAAGCACTGGACAAGTTATTACTTGTGTGTTTTTCTGTGTTCGATATGATGTGAAATGCAGCTGGCCAAGTACAGACTCGCTCGGCCTTAATTGTAGCTGCACAGAGCCGCGCCTCCGGTCCTGTTATCGGCACGCACGGATGCAGAAAGCATGAAGTGGCCATTCAGTGTCTGCTAGCATCGGACATGTTTGTGTTGAGTTAGACACTTACATCAATCTTGGGTACAGCAGCAGGGGTGCAAGGTGGGTCAGGCAGGCTGCTGAGTTTGGGCACGACTGTTTCTGAGGCTGACAGCTGATTCTGAAGAGTGTCACTTCTTTTCTCCTTCCTGAACGTGTCTGTGGACACAAGGGGCTTGATGGGGGCTGAACGGTGATTTGGAGAGGGCAGATGAGGGGGAGGATGCTGGGCCGGGGAGGAGTCTGCTGCTCCTGTGATCTAGTGATGAGGTAGAAAGACGGAACAGGATTCAGTTTGGGTTCAGTAAGCCATGTATTGATTTTTCCCATATCTCATAACACACTGGACAAAAAACATCAGTTGTATCACACCAACAGTGGGAGGTTGGCAGCTGACCGTTGACATGTCCAGCAGGTTGTGGACTTCCAGCTGCTGGTAGACACTCTTCCTGTACTCCTCCATCATCTCTTTCTTCTTCTTGGCCAGGTCATAATCTTCCTTTTCGATGGCGCATCGCTTCTCCACATCATATCGAGCCAAACGCTCGCCCACCTGAAGAGCCCAAGATAAGGAGAGGTGAAGGACGCCTTGCAGGTACACGGTGAGCTTACGCTGCATGTTTAGACAGGCTGACACGGGAGCAGTTTATGAGGCTCGTCATGTCTTTGATTTATGTCAGTTTGTGCCTATATTGACTATAAGTCTTGTTTACGACCATCACTGCTGGAAACTTCAGGTGAGAGCAGAGCTCCAGTTGATAGATTTACTGCATGAAGAATCACATCATCTTTTTTAGTTTCAAAAGATTAGGTACATGCAATATTCAGGAGCGGGTTTTGGTCCTGGTCTTCAACAGGCTCTGGTCCTTATTTCTTGACCTTGTTCTCGTCTCGCAAGATGACAACAGTTTACTTTGGTTTTCATTCTTCCAACTATTTGTAATACTAACGCTGTAGTCACTGTTTTAACTGCAAACTGGCATCTGTTAGGGCTGTGAAATGTGATGGAGTCACCAAAACAGTACTGATGGGAAAGAGACGGTACTAAAGGAATCAAACAGATTGTACATAAACAATCCTTTAGTCAAACGTATTTAAAATAGAAAAGAAGTTGAACAGTATAATGATAAACTAAACATACATCACAGTTTAAATGTCTAATTTATTAACTGTGTTTTCTGTAATTGTGCACAGTTGTTCATCGTTCCTAGCATTTTAACTGGTCCAGATGAAATCACATAAATCAACCCACCTGTGTGAACATCTTAACGCTCTTATTTTTGGGCTGCATTTGACATAATTGTACTGCTACCACCAGATCTAAGCGATTACTACGATCAGTACGATGTTGTTATTACTGAAGAATCATTATAGAAGCACTGGTCCAAAACACAAAAATGAAACTGAAACTTAGAAAATAAATAAATTCACTGATTCATACTTAAAGGATGGACTTAGATTTGACAGATCTGCCCCGCATCAGTACAGCTCTGGTGCAACACGAGTAGCAGAGCCACACAGTGAATCACTGAGATTTACAAGATGGAAATTTAACAACAACTTCCAGTAAGTCAGACATGTAATTTCTCTGTGAGGAAATTCCATTAGGATGAATTAAGTGGCTTAACCAGGTGCCAACCGACACAGCCTCAGTTGCAAAGCCTCGTGAGTCTTCTCTTTGTGGACAAAATAACCAGCATAAGGCAGCTCTTATTCAGTTCATATCAAGGATTCCCTGCATGCAGCTGAGGATATTCGCTCAGTGCAAAGTCGGACAGTCGCACTCTTCTGTCCCGTCTTCTCTCTGTCATGCACTTTCAGATATCATGTAACAGCACAAACCATCCTCTGACATCCCGAGGGTGCGATGACAAGGGATTTTCAGCATGACTAGCCTGGCTACTGCTTTGTCCGTGATGCTAATATGCCATGCTAACAAGGTGCCAGTATGTGTCTGGTTACACATGGGCTTGTAGTTGGGAGGTTTTGAAAAAAATAAAAAAGAAAACTGTACCAAAGTAGCCTGACTGCAGCTGTTGAGCTTATGAAGAATTCATGGTGTGCATGGTAACGCAGTATACAGAGAAGGTCAGTGACAGGAATCTGAACAATGCTTAACAACTACTGTTACAGACGGTGTCGAAATCGCACTACATGGATGTTTAACTGATGTTTAGATGTTGATGTTTGCTTTTGGAATTGTGGACCTGGCAAGCAAGTTATTTACTATCTGCAGAGTAAAACCTGCTCCAAAACACACCACGTCGCATTAGCCTGAGCATCTTTGTGCTGCAATAAAGGGGCATCCTTCAAACCCCGTTGCTTCGGTGGCAAAATGAATACTCTATCCTTCCCAGCAGCTACCTTCTGTAGGTCAGCGATGGCCTGCTTCAGATTCTTGGCCTGCTCGTATTTCTCCTGCCGGACCACGTCCTGCTTCTTCTGGTCCAGGAGGCGGATGATGTGGGCGACTTCCGGGTCCTGGTACATATCGAATGCCAGGTCGTCCAAGGGGGAGATGGACTCACATTTACTGGAAGCAAAGACACGTGTTTGAAACATTAATGAAACACAGAAAACAGAAAAACAGTTAAATTAATTTGAGGTAATGCCAGAATCTTTATTACTTAAATGGGCTGCTTGTTGTGCAATTCCTGATGAAAAGGGAAAAACACTAACTGCCCCCAAAGAGCGAGACCCTGATGTGAACCGCCCCTTGGGGGTTGATATAAAAATAAAAAAAAAATGGAGATGTGTTTTTTCTTTGCACTGGCCGCCACCTGCATTGTCTTCAAATGCATGTGACCTTAAATGCCTTATTGGTTATCTTCCAGACAAAATGACTTTGTTGAACAGTGTTTTTGTCACAAGACAAAGAAACCAGGGTTCAACGGCCCAGTCTCACCCCATGAAGGTCGTGTCCAAGGCGACTTCCAGCGGGGTACTATTGAGGTAGTGTTCGATCAGCTGCTCTCTGCTTGGCTGGGGGTAAACAGATGGACAAATTACACACACGTGATATATATACGCTTGTATTACTGTGCTCAGGACTATTGTTTTAGAATCTCATTAGCTTTCAGGAGAACCTCAGCTTCACCTCCTACCTTATCCTGAAACTAACCATAACTCTGCTTCTGCTTCTTCTTCTTCTTGTTAATAGTGGTGATCTGCCTAAATGTCTAAATGTCTTCACCAACAAACGCCTGGACCTTGCAATAGCAGTAAGACACACACACACACACAGAAAAAATACATTCAGGGACTTAGACTGTTGTACGACACTGTGGACACTGCTGTTACCTTGAACGCTAATCATTACCCGAATAGAAAACCACGTCTATTGATGAGCTCATTCTTACAGACTTCCTGGTGGGAGAGAAGGCCACTACCGTCGTACAAACCCACAAGGACAACACTGCACACTACAACCGTACAGTATGGTGTTATTCTTCTTTCAATGAGAAGAAAAAAGAAACCAAAATATGCGTTTGTATGTCACTATTTCATATACATGGACCAGCCACACCATCCATCCATCCATCCATTAACTCTATACCTTAATCCCCACTAGGCTCATGGGGGGCTGGAGTCTATCCCAGCCGACAGACAGAATTACAAAAGATTACAGGATTATCTTTCAGTCACATCCTTGTTCTAGTCGGACAAATATGCCTGTTTATGTTTGTGGAAATCACCTCTTCTCTCTGTCATATTTTCACATTTCTTTTCCTGAAGGAGAGTTTCCTGTCTGTACAGACTGCAGGATTGTGTCATGACGGGTGAATCCCAGTGTCTCAGGCCATGTGTTTGTGTTGTTTCCTAGCGTATGTGTGCAGCCTCCTCACAGCGCTGTGATCTGGAATTAATCAGTGGCTCTAATTAACAGCAGGTGCTCCAGCTGCAGGTATTAGTGCTCTGAGTGAGTTACTGCACAGATACTTTTTCTGACAGCTTCCTGGAACCCTCTGAAGGACCTATTGTTAATTTCTTGTGCCTGGACTTCCTTGAAGACAAACTATTATTAGACAGCATTGGTCACCAAGGGCGTAATCTTCAGTCAGACACTGGGGGCGACCCAGGATTGAGCTGATAAAAAACGTCCAACGTCTATACATCGCTTAATCCTCACCAGGGTCATGGGGGGCTGGAGCCTATCCCAGCTGACTCAGGGTGAAGGCAGGTTCACCTGGACAGGTAACCAGTCTATCACAGGGCTACACTTAGAGACAGACAACCAAGCACACTCACATTCACACCTACGGACAATTTACAATCACCAATTAACCTCAGCATGTTTGTGGACTGTGGGAGGAAGCCGGAGAACCCGGAGAGAACCCACGCTGCACGGGGAGAACATGGAGACTCCACGCAGGAAGATCCCGGGTGTCCTCACCGGGACGTGAACTGGCGACCTTCTAGCTGTGAGGCCACGATGCTAACCACTGATCCACCTGTAGCCCTGGTCGATGCATAAACCTGAAATTGCTCCTATAAACTCTGGTAACAGAATGTTCTGCGAATTATCCAATTATCCATTTAAAAAAGTTTACAGAAAACTAAATCTCTTTAAAAGAGACGACTATAAAGCGTAAGAAAGAGATTAAACTCAGGTCTTTTCCCCAGAACACGTTTCACAAAAGTACAGGTGTTAAAGATTAAAACAATGATGGCTGAATTCCATTTAAAGCTTCAGGTTCAGGATGCTGTTGTGTCGTCAAGCTGGATCACTGCTACTGGGACTGTGCACAAAGGAGAGCCATCGCTAAGCGCTTCTTGTGCAATGACAAATGTAACACAGTTGCACTGCCGCTGAGGACGGCGACATGTAAACACCAAACAATTCAATGATGTGAGCGTAATTTCAGAAAAAGCTAAATCAGTGAGCGGAGGTTTGGCAAACTGAGAGAGGGCGCTTTAAGTGGGAATAACTGTGTCTCGTAATTTGGGTGAACCGGCCTTTCAAATCAGCAAATAACTAAGCTTTCTCCCTGCATTCGCGCCACAGCGTCCCTCGACAGGACAAACACAACTTCCACCCATAGAGCAGATATAGGAGAACAGGATCTAGCCGACCCTCCAGGCAAGATCACCGCTGTGATGGAGGTGCTCAGAGTCGGATTAGTGGACCAACAATGCACAGCCTGTTCGCTGGAATCTGTGCGGGTGTGTGTCCGTGTCTTTCCATCTCTCTGTCTGTGTGTGTGTGTGTGTGTGTGTGTGTGTGTGTGTTTTAAGGTGTTCTCACTCCTCCAGGAGCTGTCCATCTGCAGGACTATCTGATTACACCGACTAACTAAAGGGCTCCTGTTTGATTACATACTGCCCTCCCTTTGTGTCTCATTACTACATGCCTGACACATATATATACACTTTTTTACACACACACACACACACACACATGCACACACACACGCACACACAGTATACCCTCACCATGTAATCATGTAATACAACCATAACATCGAATACTTTTTAAAATCTGAAAGGTAAGTTAACTCATTCTCTTTGTTTGCCCGTTCCCATCAGCAGAACTACTTTGTATTCTAAAAAAACTAAAATAAAGTAAGCGTAGGTCTTTGCACAGAGCAAAAACCCTCCATCACGACAGTAAAAACAAGGCGATGGATTTCAGCTTACTGATTTTATGAAGCTTTATGGAGGATAAATGAATGGTATGTGCTCAACAGGCCTGTTCCTGATTCTGACATGCCGAAAACTTCAACTGTCACAGCAGCAAACATCAATCGGTCCTATTTCTGAGTGACTGGCGACGGAGCGACGTCTCACAGAACCACAGCACAACACCACCACCTACTGCTGTGTACATGTAAATGCAGCTACGCATGGCAGGCGATGAGGAGAGCGCTCACTTACGATTGTGTTAAAGGCATTGCCATCCAAAGAATCTCCCAGAACATTAATGGCAACCAAAGCAACCTGAAATCATAAACAGATGTTGATGACAGTGAGAGGGAGCTGAATGAACTGGGAGAGAAAATTAACAAATAAATAAATAAAAAATCAATGCATGCGACGGGCGTTTGGATGTTGATGATGAGTCTGTATGAGGAGCAAAGATGGTGATTTTTTAAAATGTATTTATTGTCAACCAATCCCATGAAAAACTAAGACAAACAAAGAGCTGATTGTACTAACATACACAGGAAAAACACACATGATTGCAGTAGGTGAGCACACAAAAATACGATCATTTATTCAGAGTCAATCCCACGTATGCTGCCTGCAGCTGTAAATACTCACAATACAGCGATCCTATATGAATGTGAGCCAGAAAACAGCCCTGAACTAATCCTCTATTTACTACTGTTTGTGTAACATTTGTTAAAAACTACATTTCCCAGCAGTTTTGTTTTTTTTTTTTTTTAATATTTCATACCAGCAACTTTCTTCTGACTGATTGCCAAAATTAGAATTAATTAACTGCCTGTTTCTGTCAATATTGTGACTAATAATTTCAGCTCTAATGCAAATAAAGCGACGTGAAGTTAGGAATAAAACTGGTGATGTGATATCAGCAAAGTAATAAATCACATTAGTCATAAAACAGTACCTGCAGAAGGCTTAAGCCCTCCTAAAATGGTTTATTGTTAAATATAATCCAGTCTCATATGACCACAACACACCACAATACTGAGATGGAGAACATATGATCAGAGAGCGGTGTTGTGGCCGGTTGCTGCTGGACACCAGGCTGATGGCAGATTCCTCCTAAGAGCCTCAGAAATCAAGACAAAACAACTGCTATGTTCAAACACTGACCTTGTACAAAGGGCCTCATTTTTAAATTAGACTTTGCAGTTTATTTCTCATTAATGCAACCTAATTAGTTCTTGAAGCCAACTGCAAATAATCTTTATCAGAATACAGACAAACTGACTTGCTCTCAACCTCTCGCGGCGTCGCGTCTTCGCCAGACAGACGGGAAAAGCGGTGACATGATGGTGTCGGTGCAACGCTGCCATCTAACAGAGTACCTGATCGTAGTGATTGTAACGGTTGACGTGGTTCCTGTGGAAGGTGATTCTCAGGTACGTTCCAGCGGCATCCACGTGGACCGACTTCAGCTCCCGAGCTTTGAAACCCGTCTTCTCATTGTCTGACAAAGACACGTATCTGGGAGGAGAGTGAGATGTTCGTATTTAAGGTCTGTGTCTGTGTATACTGCTGCATCTGAATTTTTTAAACAACCCTGTATTGACCGATGTTAAAATGCACAAAAGGGTTTAAAAAGTGAGCCTCGGCCGAATCTGTTGTCTCACCCGAGCCTCCGAAGCTGCCCGGGGAATCCTGGAGAGCTGCTTTCTGGAAGAGTGTCTCCAATGTGGAACTCAACCTTGGCTGGGATGAGATACTGGTGAGCGAGCAGCTGCAGCTTTCTTACCCTGCTTCTCTCCGCCAGCTGGAGGGTGATGTGCTGAGGGTAGGAGCACAGCCTGCAGGATATGATACGATTCACAGAAGCTTGAGTTGGTTTAAGGGGAAAGGACAGACTTAAGAAACCAGAGAAAACTGACAAGAGAAACAGACATCAAGTATGTTCTAGATCTGATAATAATATTGTTTTAGGAAGGGGAACAAAGACTAAAGATTACAGACAATATGAGAGATGGAGCAGAAATGTCCCTATGTCTTTATTAAAATCATGAACCTGCCAGAAACGATCTCTGACACGTTGAAAGTGAGGCATTGTGTTGATGTACCTGCTGGACCTCCAGCCACTGACTGTGGGCGCATGGACCATGAGCTCCTTGGCACTGAAGTTGTCCTCATGACTCGAAGAGTTGATCACAATGAATCCTATCTTCCTAGGCATCCCTGTGATGGATACTAACAAAACACAGAAAACACAGGTGGTTCTAAATTGTCCGTAGGTGTGAATGTGAGTGTGCTTGGTTGTCTGTCTCTAAGTGTAGCCCTGTGATAGACTGGTTACCTGTCCAGGTGAACCTGCCTTCACCCTGAGTCAGCTGGGATAGACTCCAGCCCCCCATGACCCCAGTGAGGATCCTCGTCAGGATCACACTGAGGATCCATGATGGATGGACTTTATGAGAGACCCTTTTCCCCTAATCATCAGCTGCATCTCTTCTCCTGGACTATTTACCCAAATTACTATTACGCTAAATTCATAAAAACAAGTATTTCCAAGGCACGTCTTTACATTTATAGCTCCATAAATCTCACCGTGCACTAGTGCGATATACATGGAAAGAAAGTGCGATGACATTACATTGTGTAAAGAACAGCGTCTCACATTTCATGTTAATTTTATCCAGAAATACTTTGAAAATTGTGCAGTTTTCAGGTTAAATCTAAAGATTTCTGGGCTGGGCTAAGCACCCAGGGTGCTACCATCTGAACAACATCTCTGGGCATCGCTCATTAAACTCCAGCACCTACTGAACATTTTATCCAACCGCCTTTAGAGAATATCCTCTCACAGCAATACTGAATCTGGACTAATGCAGCTGGGATTGTGTCATGTTGCTTCACCTATTAATACAACAATTACTTATTTAATTAACAATAAAATAGAAAACAATGTCAACAATAAAAGAATACCTTTAAGGCAAACAATTGTATGTTGTGTTCTCTAATCACAGAGGCTCTGAGTGTGCCGGATGCTGGAGGCTTAAAGACCTGCTCAAGGCTTTGCTGGAGTCTCTCAGCAGAGGTGGAAGCTGCACATGGAAAAACCTAACCCGGCTGGTTGTCGTTTCACATGTGCTTCTCTTCAGCGTACAGCCATACGAGCACACAGCCCTCCTGAGCAGAACAGAGGAGCCCTTCTTGCTAACTTGAGCATGTTGAAGCCGGACGGGGGGCATTAGCTAACCTACCCCACCAGCCAGCACGGCTAACCGCACGGACCTGGTTTATAAACGGACTAAAATCCCATAAATGTCCTGACAGCTATCAGTCTTTATATCCTACATTTTGGTTTTGTACAGATTAAAGTAAACGGACGTTTTCTTGCGTGTATTTCCAAGATATCTTACCGCGAACATTACCGTAGAGTTGACAGCTCGCAGTCCCATCTCATCTCCATAACCACCGCCGACAACAACCACGGCGGACATGCGCAGATGTACGGCAGTTGTCAGTATCGGTGGATTGTGGTCAATGTAGTTTTATTTGTAGTTTTTGAAGCAGTTACGTTTAAAGCAGCGTTGCGCAGAGACACGCATTTGGTTATATCTGTTTGTACGCGTATTTCATGGTGATATTAATATCTGTTAACACACACAAACGTTTAGAGAAGCTTTTTCTCAACTCCTTCCGCAGTCCGTTCTTCTTCCTGGTTAAAAAAGCTGCTATAATACCGCAACAAGTCAGCTCTTCAGAATAAAGGCATGAGAGATCCAAGTTTATTTCTCCTTTACAAAGTGAAAAAGCACGGATCACCTAAATAGAATGCAATAGAATAGAATAGAATAATTTTTTATTGATGCCCCAATGGTGGAAATTTACACGCCACAGCAGCATCCAAAAATATAG
>NW_007577916.1:264679-303221 GCF_000690725.1 Stegastes partitus
GATTGTGCAAATTTAATTAATATTAATTTTATTTATTACATTCAATTTAAATTCAAAACAACTCCTTCCTTTCCTACTGTGTGACCAAAAAACTCACATAGCAATTACACAGTGACACTCAAGAAAAACATCTATAATATTTACTTTAAGTTTAAAGAATTTAACTGACAACAGTGACGGGACATTTTGAGAGTCGATGTAATCGGCTGAGCGGACTGATCCCATCTACCTGCATGTCGTGATATAAATCCCTGAAAGCATAAAAACAAACCATAAACTGATGATGAAAGCTAAAACACCTCGATGACATAATAAATACACAAAAATCAGTAAAAAGAATTATTAAAATCTGGCAGCAAGTGTGCCAGAAAAAATATGGTTAAAAAACAAACAAAAAAAAACCCAACAAACAGCAGAATACTTTAATGTTCAAAAACTGTAGTGATGGTGAAAACGATGATAGATATCTGGTTTTTTTTAAATAAAAAAAAAAGAAAAGCTATTTCTAGCTGCTATAAATACAGTAAAACAGTGTAAAAGAATATTTTGCTATTTATAAAAATGCAGGTTTTGAAAAGCATGTAAATTAGTACTAATTTGCGATTTTAGTGGCTATTTTTTGTAATTTAACAAAACAGGGAAAACTGTTAAGTAACAGTTTTAATCCTCAATATACATACTTTTTCTGCCAAGTAGCAGCAAATATTTGTAAAATAATGATTCATTTTCTTATCTAAATACAGCAAAGCAATTTTGTAATTTTATATGTTGTTTACGTTGTGAAATAATTGAATAGCAATTTATAAAAATAAAGATTTTTGATTTTAATATTATTTATTCAAGTCACATATATTTATTTATGCGCAGTTTATTAATTTATTTTACAGAGCAGTTCCGGAAGATATATTCCATTATTTTGAAAAACGTAGAGGAAGTCGTGTGTTTTACCGTCATCGGACGCTTTACAAGCTGTGCCGACTCTCCAGCAGCATGGATGTCATGGAGAAGTGGCCAGAAATAGAGAAAGCAGCCGCGGAGAAGAGGCGTGAGCTGGTCCTCCAGGGCCCTGCTGTCGACAAGAAGGTGTCCTCCTGCGGGGGCCTCCCCTCCTCCATCTACTCCCTCACTCTGCTCAACTATCTGGAGGTCAGCCAGTGCCCGAGCCTAACGGAGATCCACGAGGACATCCAGCATCTGACCAACTTGCAGAGCCTCATCCTGTGCAGGAACAAGCTCGCCTCCGTTCCGGATGTCATCGGCAGTCTCAAGTCCCTGAAGGTCCTGGACGTTTCAGGGAACAACATCACGGCCTTACCGGAGGGAGTGACCCAGCTGAGGGAGCTCAACACTCTGAATGTGAGCTGTAACCGGCTGGAGGTCCTGCCGGAGGGGCTGAGCCGGTGCACCAAGCTCTCCTCCATCAACATCTCCAAGAACCTCATCCGCCGGTTCCCCGCTGACCTGTACTCGGAGCGCCTGGACCTGCTCAGCGCTCTAGTGGCCTCCGACAACTGCGTGGAGGAGCTGAGCGGAGACATCCACAGGCTGCCGGCTCTGAAGGTGAGTCCTACCTGGTTCCACACGACTGGTTCTGTGCCAACGACAGTACGGGAGCCGGACTGGGTTCTTGTGTACATGGTATCTTGAACTGACGGGGGACCATGTTAACACACACACACACACACACACAAATAACTTTGAGAAGAAGTTCTTCTGGGGCATCAAACAGACGCCGAATTTAAGAGGAGCTGTCAGTGTTTCTGGTGCATTTCTGAAATTATGACAGATCAGGTTCTGTGTGTGCTGGTGTGTAATGCAGCGTTAAATTGTCAGAATTCTGAATCTAGTTTGGGGCTGACCTACACAGACAGGGAATAGTCATTTCAATATTAAGGATTAAAATCCCATAAAAATAAAATACTGTATTACTGATAACGTTGCCAGACTATAATGAATAATAAAGGTAAAACCTCAGAGTATTGTTGAATATGGAGTATAACCTAACTCATTTAGATATAATGCCAAGGCCCTACAGTATCATTGGTTATAAAGATTAGCCCCTACAAAGATGTGTATGGACCCCAACACATCCAAGGATATTCCAGGTCTCCTATGGCCAGGCTTAGGCTTTTAAAATATGCTGTTATTTCATTACATTGCACTAAAACTTTGGATGCACTTTTCTAGTGAGCATCAAACTCAACACCTGGTTTCGTCTCCCTCACACCACAGGTGCTGGATCTCTCTAACAACAAGCTGAGCGAGATCCCCTCCGGTCTGAGCGACTGCCCCAAGCTGAAGGAGATCAACTTCAAAGGCAACAAGCTGAACGACAAGCGCCTGGAGAAGATGGTGAACGGCTGCCAGACCAAGTCCATCCTGGACTACCTGAGAGGAAAAGGAAGGGGAAGGCAGGGAGAGGACGGAGGCGATGCCGACGGAGGACGCAACGCAGACAAGAAGAAGAGGCAGCAGCAGAGAAAGAAGAAGGAGAAGGTGACGGAGGAACCGGATGAGGTGGAAGAGCTGAACAAGATGGTGGTGAGGGTTCTCCACGTTTCAGATGCTCCCACAGCGCTGACGGTCACGGTGAGCGCAGAGGTGAAGGATGTTCGGCCGTACCTGGTGTGCTGCATCGTGGGAGGTATGAACCTGAAGCCTGGCAATGCCCTCAAACGCTTTCTGATGGCTCAGGTAAGATCCAGACCTCCACAGTGGTGGTGATGGTGTGTGATGAAAGTGCAGCGTGGTCACCGGAATGGCTCTGTTTCTCCAGACAAAGCTTCACGAGGACTTATGTGGTAAAAGAACCATCGCAACCATCGCCACCCATGATGTGCAGCTTCTCAAAGGTCCCCTCACGTACGATGTGAAACCGCCCACCCAGCTGAAGGTACGCTGTGGCTGAATAACAATCAAAGCAATCAAAGTCTCGTTTGTGTCAGTTTCTGTGTGCAGCCTTCTGTTTGTCACTGCTCTCAAAAAGACGTCGCAGTTTGAAACGTGAACATCTCGTCTGTTGTTAGATTGTGTCACTGGGGCGAAAGGAGATGACGGCCGTCGAGCTGATAAGACACCTTCACCTGGAGGCCGAGGAGCTGAGGAAGCAGAAGAAGAGGCAGAACGTCACTGGCCTCCACAAGTCAGCATAAGACTTCTCACACAGCACGAGCTTCGTTAGTGCAGGGACAGATAATTATAGGATGGAGGGTCAGTTACTGTACGATAAGAATCAGGGGATTCTGAGGGGATCAGGTGGAAGGCACTGATTTATTTTTTAAGTCAAGGGAAATTAAAAATGGAATTTCAAAATAAAAGACAATTAATAAAAAAGAGACCAGAAACGCTTTAGGTTTTAGTGGTACAAGACATCTGGCCTACTGGCTTGTTGGTTCTGTCTGAACACATGAGGGCAGGATCTGTCAGACCACAACTGTAATCTGATTATTTCAGCCAATAGGGGAGAGGACTTGTTAGCACACAAGCTTTTATTGTGTCTACTGGCAGAACCACCAGGTCCAGACATCAACTGTGTCACTATCGAGGTATTTAAATCACGGCGAGTAACATGACGGACTTATGAAACCATCTTTAATGACAGCTTTACCAACGCGTTTTCAGATTTTGGAATTTGCCACATGTCTCCCAGTGTTTGTTTTCAATGTAGTCTGAAAATCGAGGCACATAACTTGAAAAAAAGGTTCTGAGATGTTCTAACTCGAGTAGACGGGCTGTTCCTTTAAAGCCAAACTTACAAATAAATAACAATGTCTGCAAAGATTTAACATTTTTCAGCCTATCAAGACATTATGCCAGCCTAATTTCAATCTTGTCTTCAAACACTGACTTCCAGGTTGAGAGCATGACGTGATCTCCGTCCCGTCCTGTGTGACGGCTGGCGGTCCAGAGCTGTGTCTTACCAGATCTACTCTGTTGAGACGTTTCTATCGTTATATGTTGTCAGACAGTGAACCAGTGCGTTTTTCTGCAGATACCTGCAGCTCCTGCAAGGAAAGTCTCTCTATCCCTGCCTCGTGGACGCAGAAGGACATGTCATCTCTTTCCCGCCAATCACCAACAGTGAGAAGACCAAGGTGTGGAGATGCATTTTGTTCCTGAATCTCGTATTAAATGGAGCCACAGAGTCTGAATACAGTGGAGCTGATGTGCATCAATAACAACAGGAGTTCTGACATACATGCCAGCTTATTGTGTGCTGTTGTTTCCTGCTGCTGTCTGTTTATGTCTGTTCATGACGCAGTATAATTCGTTTCTTTCTGTCCAGATTAAGAAGACGACCAAAGAGCTGTTCTTGGAGGTGACGAGTGCAACCAGCCTGCAGACCTGTAAAGATGTGATGGATGCTCTGATTGTAGTAAGCTGCCATTTTTCTCTTTAAAAGCCTCGGTGATTCTGCGAGCCTTCTCTACTCAGGCGGGTTGTTCCAGAGCTGAGGGGCCTTGAATCATCTGGAGAGATCAGCCTGGAAGCTCTAAGGCTGGATTCTGTTGTGCAGCTTGTGGCCAGACCTCTGTGTGTTTTACCAGTGATCAGTGAAAGCTTAACATCAATTCTAAAACAAACTGGGAGCCAAAGGAGAGAAGCCCGGACCGGGTCATGTGATGAAAAGGCCACCTGCTGCATTCTGAGCTTGTTAGCTCGTTCATTTAACATGGCGGTGGATCGGTTTCGTTCACCGGTATGAAAGCAGCTGAATCAATTTTGCGACCGTCTTTTGAATTCCACGCAGTGTGGGTAAATATATTTTATTCCACAGACGTGTTTTCAGGCTTTTCCCGCCTGGCAGGGATGTTGCTCTTGGGAAGAGGTTTTGGACAGAACGCAGGGATTTGGGGAAATGAAGAAAACGAGGCCGCCCACAGTGTTGCACCTTGTTGGCCCGATACAAAGCTACTCCTAGTTTCACAATCACACCATAGTTTCACCACTGGGACAGTTTGATGGTGTAAAACTGCTCCGCATTGTTCCAGTCGGTACTGTTCACTCTAGCAGGAACTGAAGGGTCGGTCCAGCTCCTTTCAGACGGCGGTTGTTCATGCATGTGAACGTTTGGTGAAGCAATGAAGACAACATGGAGGCAGCTTGGACCTTTGCACATACAGGGACAACATGTAGACCTCTACGCACACGTGGTCCTACCAGTGAGTCCACGTCAGCGTTTTGACGTTAAAATAGCCAAAACTCTGGAACCATGGCAATACACACCATACGTCAGATTTTACTGTCAGAGGCATTTAGTGTGTGTGTGTGTGTTCCATCGTCCTCCCAGCAGATATCTCCTATTTTGGCATATTTGTTCCACCTAAATGTTTAATATAAGATAAGCCAAGAAAACACAAAATGCAGTTTTTAAATAATGATGTCGTTTGTTGAAGCCCACCAACGTTTCTCCATCGGGGAGGTCCCACAAGAACCCAGACGAGCATCAACAGAACTGCCGGCTTCACTCGCCTCACTGAAGGTCAATGTGCATGATTCTACAATAAGGAGGACTCTGGGCGAAGCAAGTCCACCTGTTACAGGTTCAAGAAGAACAAAATAAAAGTTCTGGAGTGGCCAAGACAAAGTCTGGGCTTCAATCCAATTGAGATGCTGTGGCATGACCTTAAAAAGGAAGTTCATGCTGGAAAACCATCTAATGTGACTGAATTAAAACTATCTGCAGAGGAGAGTGGAGCAGAAGTCCTCCATGGTGATGTAGAAGTCTGATCACAACATTTAACTGCTGGTCTGTGTCCAGATAAGGTGTTTTTAGGGCTCAAAATACAAAAATCCCAGGTCTGGAAACCTCCCTGCCTTCATTAGACCTTCAGTATTGAAGCTGTACCTCTACCTGGGAGAGATTTGTGAATGTATGAAGGAGCGATGGAGACAATCAGTGATGCTGAGTACTAACTTTATTTATGTCCACGCTAGATTTGGTGTCACAGTGTCTATGTTCCAGCTTTGTCGTATTACAGTGTTACACACGGGGATTTAACAAGCGAATCCTGTTTCCTCAGAAAATGGCCGAGCTGAACAAGTTCACCGCAGAGCATCAGGAGGAGGTGGGCTCGGACGGCGAAGGTGACGGCCCACCAGAACCCACCGTCAGTGACGAGACCTCCAGCCAGCTGGTCGTCCAGCAGGTCCGAACAGTCGACCAGGATGGCAACCTGAAGGTCGTGTACCCGTCGAAGACAGACCTCTCCAAGGACGTCAGCAACTTGACGGTGGTTTGGTAGTTTGGATTCAGTCAGATGTTTACACCCATTCACATCCTACATGAAGTCGTTTTAACAAACTGGGGACGTTTTTACTAAGTCTTGATCACATGTGTTTGCTTCAGACAGCTTCAGGGACAATTTTGCATCTAAACCAACATCCTGCAGCAGTTTGATTTTCACAGAATCTCACATTATTATGAGCTGTCTGGTTAGAAACGTTAACATTACTGATTAATGTGCAGCTTTTTGAACCACATGCAGACTAACAACTGTTTCCTGGGAGAACGCTACACGTCATTTACTGTCCAAATGTCCTTATTTTGTATTATTTGTAAACAGAAGACAACTGAAAAATGAATTAAACTGACACTGACTTGCTCTTAGACTGGTCCCCTGTTTTGTTTTTTGTTTTTTTAGCTTTTCGGCAGATTTTTTTTGGATATTTATCAACTCACAGCAGTAATTGCAGTGTTTAATCAACTTTACTTCTGATTTCATTCATTGTAAATAAAGGTGAGCTTCTGCATGTTTGGGGCAAAGCAGCTCAAACTATGTGGAAGGAAAGTGCATCGCTTTGTGTGCAGCAGAGGGTTTTGATAGGCAGCAGGGTGCAGAGCTCCGTTTAAAGCATAACTGGACCGAAAACTGCTGAATAACTGGTCATTTTTGCATTCTGTCTGAACCCCTGAGCAGTGTCAGTGTCCAGTCATCGTGGGGTCAGATGTGGTAGTTCTTTACATACTGTAGAAGGAAAACTTTAACAACCTCTATGAGTCTAAATATTTAAGGATAGAAGTATTTTTATGGACCTGGAACAAGCCTCTGTGTGGGTTTTACACTTTTCTAGCCAATGAACAAAATCACAACGGGCCACATTCATTAAACGTCATTCAGTGCATGTTTGGGACGTCCTCCTTCTGCGCTGGTTTAAGGAGACTCCAGAGGAACTGCAAAACAGAAAATATTCAACTCAGGCAGGTGTTATTTTGCAGCAGAGGTGTGCCAGCGACATCGTGTGGACATGCTTCCTGCCGTTTTCTCTCCACCTCACACAGATCTTTGTGTGCCTGGGTTACAGATGAGCTTTGTCTAAGTGAGCTTCCCAACAGGCCGTTCAGATACTCACATTCACATACGTACGCCACCTCCAGGTACTTGTACGTGCCACCGCAGGGGTCTCCGAACACCGAGTTGCTAGCGCTGACAGTACAGTTGTTTTTCCCGTTACAGCTGTGGATGCAGGGTGGCAGGAGTGAACAAAGCTTCAACGTGCACTGGAGCTTATTGAACATGGGATTTAAAGTGGACTGCATTTAGCATTTTTTTTCAACACTTGAACATCACGTGTGACTTGAATTTGGCCTTATCTGCCTGTGCCAGGAGGAAACAGCCGCTGACTTACAGGTTAGTTACTGTAGTGTTGCTGTTGAGGCTCAAACAGTCCACGTTTAAAAGCTGACGGGGTGGCCGTCCGAAGGAGCAGGTGGTCTGGTCATGGCGTCCGTAGAAGGCACCAAAGACAGATATAACCTGGCCCTCACCTGACCAGAGGACATTAAAAAGTAGTTGTGATTTATTGATTAACAATGAAATTACACTGTTGTCTGTCAGCTTGATGCAAAACGGGAATCTTACCACAAAACAAACGCCTGAAAGAGCCCTCGCATGCAATGGCCCGAACTGTCAAGAAAAGCATGAATCACATTAGACATCTCTCAGTCAGGCTTACTGGCAGCTTCGCAGAACTATTGGTTTAGTGAAGATGCGACTGACATGCTGGGACGCAGGTGTAGTTGGTCTCCAGGTATTTGATGGTGCCTCGGCAGGGATCAGGAGAACGAACCACGTTGGTGTTTAACTCACACACCTTCTTGCCGTTGCACCTGTAGGAATGACAGACAAGCTTTTACTGTGCACAAAGCACAAACTGTTTGCATTGCTGCAGCTGTTGGGCCTTCAATTCTCTTTTCACAACACACTGCAGCCGCAAACTGCTCGCACTGTGAACCACTACTGATAAACTATGAGTCACCTAAATATGAGCTGGCGCTGTACTGGGTGTTACAGAAGATTACGCTGCAGTCTTTATGTAAAACAGAGTCTGTGTGTTGGTTTTAAGGGGAGAGGAGAGGTGAACTGAGGTGACTGTCAACTTCATCAGTTGTGTGAAGAACTTTTGTTGATTCCCACGAGTGCAGGTTTCCTGAATAGCTCAGAAAAGTGCTGTTGTGAAGGCGATGCCTTTTTCATTGACACTAGAAGACTCAACGACAGCAGCGTGTTTATGACAGTAAATGTGACGTGTACCTCCTCCTGACGACATCCACGGTGCCCCCTTGAGAGCAGCGTGTATTGGCGACCTGGAATGGCCTCGTTCCTGCACTGCAGGTGTTGCGGTCTGCACGTCCATACAGGGCTGCCTCCACACGGATCACCCCCTTATCTGCAACACACAGAGAAAGAATGAGGAAGAAGAGGGAGAGTGTCACTTTGCATTTGTTTGTTTTGCAGTAATACTCAGTGTTGTCATATCTGAGCCTAAAACTTTGTAAAAATGCTCAGTTGAAAGTGTACAAGGGCTTTTGGTTAAAACCATTTTTCCTGAGAGCTCCATATCAGCTTTGTGTTGGGTTTTCAGAATCAGAATCAGATTTATTGCCAGATGTAGTTTACACAACACGAGGAATTAGTTCTGGTGGGTCGATGCAACAATAAATATAGAGTAAGGTACAAGATAAAAATATAAAAATAGCTAAAAAATAAAACTAACTCTAGCAGTGCAAAGCAGAAGCAAAAATATTGTGGAGTGAAGAATTACAGGTAAATTTAAATAAGAAAAAATACTGTAGGATTATTTACATAAATATTGAGGCTGCAGATATATTGATATTCACATTTATACAGATTTCTTACGTTTTATAAACTTAGAGGTGTAAAACAAAAGCTGTGAAAATTCAAAGGGCCTTCCTGTAGCCTCACAGCCTGTAAAGTTCAAACTTTAAAACCTTAAACCACATGTCAGGTTCCTGTTCATCACAGGATCCACTTCAGAAAATGGATATTAAGCTACAAAAAAAACAAACTGTACTGATGGTAATTATTACAACCTGTCCAGACAAAACTAACTTGCTGATATTTAACATCCAAAACGTCTTAAAGCCTTTAAATCTAAACACAGTGTTTGCTGTGGAACCAGAGTTAGAAATGTCCGTCCTACCACAGCCCAGGTGCTGGACGTTGCCGATGAAGTCACAGGTGACAGCCTTCTCTATGGAACCAACTAAAACAGAAGTCAAAGTCTGTTTTCACTGCATGCTGAACATAAATGGCAGCATTCTCATTTTTGTTTTCACACAGATATTTACCTGATGTTGTGAGCAAACAAGCTGCTGCAAGCACTGGAAGACAAACGTCACAGTCGAATGAATGCAAGACGTGGTTTTATGGTCCGACTTTTACATTTAATAAAGCATCAATTATACTGTACTATCTATCTATAGCTAGGAAATTAAAAACTTAAATTTTAAACAAATCTAACTCTAGCACTTCCAAATTCTCTACAAACCCACGTAATTGTTTTTCTAGTAGTCAACCAGTCGTGTACTCACACAGGACGGCGCTGAGTGTGAAGCTGAGCATGGTTTCAGGAGATCCAGCGGGACTGACGGCGGAGACGGACACTCTTCTATATATACTGATGGGCTGAGGACTGAACAATAGCTTCACCTGATGCAACTGGCTCCTGTTCAGCTGTAAAAAATGTGACCACACAACTAGAAGGCATCATTACCAGAATGTAATGATGCTGAAAGACGACAAGGAAAAAGATGTGCCCACTCACATTACAAAAATAACTTCAGGTCAGAAAAGGAACCGTGTTGGACACTTACAATGAGGTGACAGACAGAATTACAAAAGATTACAGGATTACCTTTCAGTCACATCCTTGTTCGAGTCGGACAAACACGCCTGTTTATGTTTCTTGGAAATCACCTGTTCTCTCTATCATATTTTCACATTTCTTTTCCTGAAGGAGAGTTTCCTGTCTGTACAGACTGCAGGATTGTGTCATGACGGGTGAATCCCAGTGTCTCAGGCCATGTGTTTGTGTTGTTTCCTAGCGTATGTGTGCAGCCTCCTCACAGCGCTGTGATCTGGAATTAATCAGCGGCTCTAATAAACAGCAGGTGCTCCAGCTGCAGGTATTAGTGCTCTGAGTGAGTTATTGCACAGGTACTTTTTCTGACAACTTCCTGGAACCCTCTGAAGGACCTATTGTTAATTTTTTGTGCCTGGACTTCCTTGACGACAAAATATTACTTGACATTGTTAGTCACCAATGGAGACAGGTTCACCTGGACAGGTAACCAGTCTATCACAGGGCTACACTTAGAGACAGACAACCAAGCACACTCACATTCACACCTACGGACAATTTACAATCACCAATTAACCTCAGCATGTTTCTGGACTGTGGGAGGAAGCCGGAGAACCCGGAGAGAACCCACGCTGCACGGGGAGAACATGGAGACTCCACGCAGGAAGATCCCCGGTGTCCTCACCGGGACGCCAACCGGCGACCTTCTAGCTGTGAGGCGCTAACGGTGCTAACCACCGAGCCACCTTGCAGACCTAAAAAATCCACTAATTCCAAAAGGTAGCACTCAGGATTCGTCCAGAGATGTTTGATATGAATAGTTCCACTGTATAAACCTGGAATCTGTTGGATGTGTAGGAGAGCATAACTAGCAGGTCTTGTGTAAATGAAGTTAGCACCGCTGTGCATACGTGTGCACATCACTCTCAGTTCAAGGAAATGTTTGAGAAGGAGAGGATTGACACACATCCGGCTGTGGACGACGACAGGACATCAGCAGGTCTATTAATGTTTCAGCAAAATCCCAAATTACATTCAATGAAAGCAGAATGGCGTTAAAGTCGACATGAATCTGACACAGAGTCTGTCTGAGTGGCACTACGTCCCAGCTGACAGACCTGCCAACATGTCGTGTAGCAGATGTCTGTGGGTGGTGCAGCTGTCAGGACACATGATAGAGCTGATCGGCAGCTGGGTCGCCGGGGGGACAGCGTGGGACCCTCCATGGCCCCAGGAAGCATCCCCGAGGCTGTGCAGGGACATCATGACTCACTGCACCACAAGGAAGTGTGATAGATAAGCTACGATACATATCTGCTCAGTACTGAGGGGACAACCCGCCCTGATGCTGATTATTTTTAAGTTGTTTTAACAAGATGCATCATAGTCTTCTGACTCAGTTCTGAACTGGTGTTTTCTTCTCCTTTGAAAGCTTTAACCAAACATGACACTGCCAATGGAATCTAATGCCTCATCTCTGGCTGAAGCTGAGTGAGCAAACCTGTTCCCTTTACAGCGAGTGGTGACAAACGTGAGCTCAGGTAAGTGTAAGAAGGAACAAAAGTCATGGAAATAAACTACTGTGAACAATATGAGCTTAGATTCATCGGTGTTCAAGTTCAAACCGAGCGCCAGACTTTGGTTGTTGATGCCAGATGGGCTGCGCTTCTAGGCTTTACAGAGAACTGGAAAAAGAAAACATATCAGTGAAAATGCCTTGTTGATGCCAGAGGTTAGAGGAGAATGTGACCAGGCTGGTGTGAGATGATAGAAAACAAGCAGTGTCCTAAATAACTATTCATTACAACAAGATAAGTAGGTCACCTCTGAATGCACAACACATGGAACCCTGAAGCAGATGGGCTACAGCAGCAGAAGACCACACCGAGTGTCACTCTGTCAGCAGAGAGCAGGAAGCTAAAGGTCCCATTTCACATGGGCCCAACAGAATTGAACAATAAAAGTTTATAAAAACGTTGCCAGGTCTAAGTTTTGGTTTCTGCTGCGACATTCAGATGGTCAGATTTCTGCATAAACAACATGACAGCATGGATCCATTCTGCCTTGTATCAGCGGTTCAAGCCTATCCCAGCTGGCTTTGGGTGAAGGCAGGGTACACCTTGGACAGGTCCAAAACCAGCCCCCTAACATTATTTTGCAAGAATTCAATTCAATTCAATTCAATTCAATTCAATTTTATTTGTATAGCGCATATTTACAACAACAGTCATCTCATAGCGCTTAACAAAGGCAGAGACAGAAACACCCAATAATCCAAAACATCTGGATCCCCTATAAGCTTCAGCAGTCCGCAAGCAGTCCACAACAGTGGGAAGGAACCGAAAACCCCCACAGGTGAAAAAAAACCTCAGACAGAACCAGGCTCAGGGAGGGACGGCCATCTGCCTCCACCGGTTGGGTGGATGTAGGATGAATTATACAATTTAGTTTACAGTAAAACAAGTTATTAGATTTTATTGTCCTTTTATTGTCCTTCATTTACACAAGAACTTGGTCAGTGTACCTTTGGTTAGTTCCACTCGAGGTGGAACTAAACATAGTGGCACCATGACTCATCCTCACTGTAGGAACTGACAAAGTATTGTTGTTCACGTCTCATTTTATAACCACGTTGAGGCTCACTGGAAGTCACAGGTGAACTCAGGTTTGTGTCAGTGATCACGCATGTATTCAGAAGAATAATCAGGGAAGCAAGATACACTCAAACAAAAGCAGTAACTGGACATTTCAGTTACACATCCTTTAATTGGAATGGAGTGCTGAACTCTACTGTGGAAACACTCATAAAGCTGCAGTGTGCTCTGAAGGTTAATCCAGGAGTAAAACATGAGAAGGCCACTCAAACAAGTTCAGAGCCCAGTAGAGTAGCTATATGGATGAGTTTACCCGGTACTGCTGTTTAAATAAAACATCTCCACTGCTTTTGACTAGTTAGACTTAATAAAGTCCAAGAAACCAGACTATAAAGTACACAGTGACACGTCCTGGGCAGTGAGTTGGACATAATCCCTAGAAAGCTGAGATACACAGAGACCAGGCAGCAGCAAATAAACAGGGTCAGCCTGTCTGTGAGTGTCTTCACAAGTCAGTCACATACATGAAGCCCTGCTCCAACGTTCATGACAATCCACCAGATCAGCTGCTGAGATATCTGACCAGTTGGGTGACCGACAGACATCGTTCTTCACTGGCATGACGACAAATAAGCTCCAAAAATCTACTTCATTTAGAAGCTCTATGTTATTTTACATTTATTTCGTGGTTCAAGTTTCCATTCATCTACAGACCTGGTAACGTGCCAGCACTGGCTGAATCAGTGAAAGACTTATTAAGAGTGTAGCTGATGGAGGAATTAGTGAAGCATCTCACTTCCAAAGAGATGTTTCATGGAGCTACCAGGGAGCCACAATCGCTAAAGAATCATCTGAGTTTATATCCAGCGGTTTGTTTTAGTGAAGAATCTGAAGTTTAAGAAGCTAATGTTTGTATGTTGAGGTAGCGCTAAAAAAATGGAACCAATTCTAGTTCTATGGAGACCCCTGGTGGCAGTGGAGGGGATAAGACACCATCTCCTGCTGATTGATGTGCAGATGCTGGTGAAGCATATGATGGTTGAAGCTTAGACTCTGTACCAGACTCATACAGTCACTACAGGGAGCACACGGTGTGGACTACCTACTGCTGTATACAGTCCTGGGATTGTTTTTACTTTTGACACATGTGGACAAGCAAACACTTAATTAGTAACTAAATACATTTGATGTACTTGAACAGCACCACAAGGAAAACGGATTTTCAAAATGATTTATTGAACATAAATATCAATAGATGTGATATTCCTCTGCAGGAAAAGTAAGTCCCCTGAGAAGCCATTGTAGCCCCCTTAAAGCAGAAATACCTTCTTACAGGTGTTCAGCCTCTGACATGAACCTACTGACACTTTTGACCACTATTCCTGCAAAACGCATTCATTTGCAAGATGCTGAACTTCATAAGCCTCCATTTCTTCTCTGGATTTGCTGGTGTGGTGGGATCATTACACTGTTGAAGCTCCACTTCCAGTTTGTTTAGACTTTCTGACAGACGGCTTCACGTTCTCTTCAAGCTCTCCTTAATATGAGTGAAAGTCATGGATGAGTTAATCGCTGTCCGCTCCCAGAGGCAGGATCACGTTCTGGGGCGTGTAAAGCGTCTGCTCCTGGGCTGAATGAACTGGACCAGCCAGTCCTACACAAACTGAAAGGTGTTAGAAATGAATGCCATTTGAAGATGATGTTCCTCACAGTGCCATGATTTAGTTTGTTTTCTTTGCCAAAGACATGGGCATCCACAACCATTTTTCTAAGGGCCTTACAGAGCTCCTTAGAACCCACTGATTTGAATTTGATGGATTTGGAGGTACAATAAATGTGACTGATCTGCTCGTTTATTATAAAAACATAGATAAAAATTAAAATGTGTCATTTGTCTGAGTGTACATGTACCGCCTGTTGCTGTAGGCGCTGTTCCTAATGAAATAAACATTTGCTTATGTCAATAAGGTCAACGATTACCATTATTTGTTCACATGACAGTAAATGCACAACAGAGCAGTTGAAGAATATGAAATGTTCCTGCTGTCAGGAGAGGTTTACTCTTTCTCTCCTAAAACATATTTAAAGGAAGAAGTGGAAGGACGTCCAGGTCCTGTGGCTCATGTCTAGTCAGTAGAAGGCTTCTCTTTGCCTTTACGGCTGTTTTTTTACAATATACAATTTTAGACATGATCACTGTGGTAAACAAACCTGATATCAAAGTATACAGACTTTTTAAATTCAGTGCAGAGCACAGATTAAACATCACGGCCTCGTCTTAATCGTGTAAGTGCTCGTGCACAGCAGTAGAGTCTTTCTACAGCGTGTCCATAAAAAACCAACCTGAACAAAAGTTTCACAGTAAAGAAATATTTTGGTTCCAGAAGTCACCGATACCCCCAAAAAGATCATTTAGAAAAACACGATAGACATGATCAGTAAACACAATCACAGCTACAACACAGTCAGAATCGTACAGCTCTGTTCAGACGTAATGCCAACATATTAAAGTAATGCTTTCTGGCAACAAATCAGACCAGCAGTCCCTGAGAGTGGAACTTTTCCTCTATCTCTGGGTTTGAAAGTAGAGGAGTTTGCGGAGGAAGTTAAAGGAACCAGGCATTTGCTTGTAGAGCCCTTTTGCAGAGTTTTGAGAGACTTCGTGGTTCACCTGGAAATGAGCACAGTCAATATTCAGCTGCATCTCTGCGTCAGATAGAGCCTCACATACTTTTGCCAGTATAATAAAAGAAGCTCACCATCATCAGCATCGTCACCAGGTCATCGGTGTTGGCGTTTTCTTCCAGAATACGGTCCAGTGTCTCCACGTACCAGGAGCCCGCCTGGGTGTCTCTCCAGGAAACGTAACCTGTGTTCGTCACAAAGAGGCTTTAGGGACGCATACCCAGCAAGGCAAGTCTGTCAGAAGTTCTGACTTGGACCTGACAGACCGTGTTATTAATCACTATAAACAAATATGCGTGAATGCAACACGTGCATTCAGTCACACACACACACCAGGGAAGGTGGAGTAGGACACCAGGATGTCGCTCGGGGTGGGCAGAGTGGCTCGGGCGTCCACTTCATCAGACGTGCTCAGAGAGTCGCTGCTGGACGACGTCGGAATGGCGTCTGTCTGGTCGTCTTCTCCGCCGATGGACGGTGCAGCCTCATCGGGCGACACCTCAAAGCCTGTGTCTTTTTCATCTCAAGGACAAAAACAAATCCTTTCCTATTAGAGCACTTAAAATGCATTTCACACCTTCAGACACAGTGATTCGAGTTGTTTGAGTGCAGTGCTAGCTACCTCCTCCACAGGCCTGGATGAAGAAGAGTTTAGGTTTGCCTTGTAGAGAAGGACAATGCTGGCCATTGAGGTAATTTGTAATGAGCTGGACTGGGATGTGCTGTCCGTCCACGCCGTAAACAGCACCGGGGAAGCGGTTGTGACTCACCTACAAGACCAAATATGAGCATACATTGTTTCAGATGTCATCTGCATCAAAGCTTGAGTAGATCAGAGAAAAGCATCTGGTAGGATTTCAGTAAGTATCAATGGATGCAATATTAAACCACACATAAGTCCAGAGGCTGGGGCTCTATTAATGTGAAGGTGAGGTCACGACTTTTATTGCAGAGGGCACATCTTACCTCAGTGCCGTGGGACAGCATGATCACCACACAGCAGTCATACTGAGAGTGGTCCTTCTTACACAAAGCCGACAGCGCGTGTTTGATTTGCTGAAACGTACAGACAACCGTTAGCGTTGCAGCATGACGTACAGCATCAGACACGGCAGCAGAACAAATGATCCTTACTCTCTGCTTCAGGTTGGTCTTGACCTCCACGGTGAAGTTGAGCGCCTTGAACCTGCTCTCCAGCTTGTCACAGTCTATGTTGGACCCTTTGCGATTGCTCAGCTCGGTCTGAGGCTCAAACTCCATGTTGTTTATAATGAGGCAAAGACCACATGGGCTGGCATCCATTTTATAGCTCTGATACACACACACACACACACACACACACACACACACACACACACACACACACACACAGACACACACACACACACACAGTAAAAGGAAGCAGAAAAAGTGGAATGGGGATGAGATTGAGCTTTGACACTCTGGCTAAAAGCAACGCTGGCTGTAACGTGGCCGACAAATTCTCGGTGCTTACTTGGATACTATCCCGCCTGGGTCTGCCTTGTGGCCTTGGTCTTGGGCTATCCTTCTCAGGTGCTGTGGCATAAGCATCAATAAATGTTAGGCATAAAACAACTTAACTAATTAATATTTAAATGCATTGCAAAGCTCACATGGACTGGGAGTGGTACTGGGCTGCTGTACTGGACAGACAGGGACAGTCTCTCTGCTCAGCTTGTCAGCGTCCATTGGAGAAGCTGTTCAAGACACAAAGAGAGAATACACACACAATAAATTACACCAAAGTGCTCATAGTATCAGACATGGAATGTAAAGAATCACATCTACTCAAGTACTGTACTTAACTACAAATGTGAGGTACTTTACTCGAGTCATGTTCATGTCACTATCTATTTCTACTTCACCACATCTCAGAGGGAAATCTTCTACTTTTGTAGCTCTACTCACTTCACACATTAAGCTTTTTCACACAGAAAATATACAAAGGGGAAAAGGTGGTGTATTGTTATATATCAAACTACCCAACAGCAAGTACAGATGAAACAATTAGCCAGTTAATCAACTGGTCAGTTGACAGAATATCAGTAAGTAAATGAAAAAAAGTAGTTGCAGTGAGCTTAATCTACGACAACAGTAAAAGTCTCCATCCATCATCTCTACACCTTCATCCTCACTGGGGTCATGGGGGCGGAGCCTATCCCAGCTGACTCAGGGTGAAGGGAGGTTCACCTGGACAGGTAACCAGTCTATCACAGGGCTACAATTAGAGACAGACAACCAAGCACACTCACATTCACACCTACGGACAATTTACAATCACCAATTAACCTCAGCATGTTTCTGGACTGTGGGAGGAAGCCGGAGAACCCGGAGAGAACCCACGCTGCACGGGGAGAACATGGAGACTCCACGCAGGAAGATCCCGTGTGTCCTCACCGGGACGAGAACCGGTGATCTTCTCGAGGCGACGGTGCTAACCACTGAACCACCTGCAGCCCCAGTAAAAGTCTGCTTTTACATAATGCATAATCACTTATTGATACAAGATCTAGTAGTTTAACAGCCACAGTGGACTTTGTTGTGCATTGAGTACTTTTATTTTAAATACTTTAAAAAAACAAAAAAATACTGACATACATTTACTGGAGCAGTACTTCCAGTGCAGGTCCTTTCTTTGTAACTGAGTACTTTTACTGTGCATCATTCATACTTTTACCCTCTTATGGCCTTTAAATTTACAAATTTAAACCTCGAGAAAACTTCATAATTAAAATTGATTCCCAAGTTTACGTGTAAACAGCCCTTTAAATAAAACTGGTTAAAAAAAATAAAAAAGTAAATGACTTATTTAGAGATTTCAACATTAAACTGACCCCAAAGATAACAGGAGGGTTAAACAAAGGATGTAAATACCTCCTTCATCCCTGCATATTACAGGACCTATAACAGGACGGACTGGCCTGTGTGTAGGACACTGGTGACATTCATCAGATCCACATAAACACTCACAGAGCGGCAGCGGCCGGACAGCAGGGCGGGCAGCCGGACTGGGCTGGAGCTGAGCTGCTGGAGCTCCATTCTGTAGGATCTCAGCCAAACTCTGCTGACCAGTCTCATGAAGGCACTGCAGGAATAATGGGAAGGCCCGACTCCCGCGGGTTTCCAGGTCCCGGACTAACTGTCTGGCCTGGTCTCGTCTGGTCCCGGAGTTCTGACAGGAGGCACAGTCACAGGTGAGTATGTTTTCTTTGATCCTCCCAACTTTAAATAAATCTCGGTGTGGTGGCTTACCTTTATCTCATCGATCATGTCTTGGGTGAAAACTCTCTTTTCAAGGAGGCCGTCATAGAGTTTGGACGGATCCAAGCCTCCCATCAGAACGCTCCTGTTGCTCTGAAGGATCCTTTTGTGTCGTTCCTCCATCCTCCATTCAGAGAAAAGGAACCGGAAATATCACGAAAGGGTCTGAATAACAAAGTCTGTTGACAACAGGGTCCTAAAATCTGCTCCTTCCTCTCTGTAAAGGTGAAGCGAAACCTTGTTCCGTCATTAGGTGTGTTGTTGTCAGGTTGCACCAGGCATTTCCGTATTTACATCAGCGCCGCCTCTGATTGGTCCGGCCAGAGAAAAACAGGGTGCGTTCGATTTAGTGCACTGCGCGTCGCTGTCACGCGGCTCGCGGGCGACGAGCACGCTCACCGTAAGAAGCCGCGGCTGGACAAACACGAAACCAAACGCACGAAAAAGAAAACGAAAAACGAAGCTGTCACATAATACTCAATCTCCCGAAATGACTTTCAGCACGGGGCGCCTCCCCCTTTACTCCTGCTCCGCGGCAGCAGGTTGTCAGCCTGCCCCGGAGGAGCTGTGGGATGCTGCTGCTGAACACACCCTTCACATTTTGCTGTCGTTTCCACATCAGCTTAAGCGGCGACGAGGAGCCGGAGAAGAGTAACGCTTCCCCCAAATATGTGGCGTAGTAGCGGCTGAGCGTCTTGCTTCAGGTGACTGTGAGCGTGGAGCTGTGGCGGTGAGACAGCTGTGGCCACCGCAGCAGCGCCACCAGCCCAGCAGAGATAACACCGCGTTTATCATCATCACCGTTAATGCCACGGTCCCGGTCTGCTGCTCTGTGGTACCTAGCTTCTGCAGTTAGCATGCTGTGATGCCATTTCCAGCATATGTAGCATCCCTAGCTCACCACCGCCTCCCATCACTGCAGGGCTAGCACCGCCACGGAGGGAGAAGCTGCCACAAATCCAGCTTTACAGACGTCTGGAGGCCCTCACTGTGCCTTCATGCGTGTTGTCATGTGTTGAAGGTAGCTGTGATGGCAGGGTCAAAGATGTCTCTGCCGCTGGCTGCAGTGGTGCTCCTCTATGTGCTGCTGGCAGGACCGACCCATGCCGGGCCTGAGATGGACCCATACAAGATCCTGGGAGTGACCAGGAGTGCGAGCCAGGCAGAGATCAAGAAGGTCTACAAGCGTCTCGCGAAAGAGTGGTGAGTATATTCACATGACACCAGCTTGATGTGATAAGCCTGATTTCTAACTAATGAGGATCTTCCTTCTGAAGGCATCCCGACAAAAACAAAAATCCAGGCGCTGAAGACATGTTCATCAAGATCACTAAATCTTATGAGGTGAGTCATTTTTATATACATTGCAGAGGATGTATGTGATTTAAAACATGTGGTATCATGTGGAACAGGTGGATGGAAGCGTGTCGTACAGCAGTCAGTGTAAATGAGTGCACACTTGAATCACCTCCCAGTAACTGTATTATTTCTAGGTTGGTAAGCAGAGTGTTTCCTCTAACGAACAATCACAAACAAACACTTTAGAAAGACTGCGCTGAAAATACAGGCCACAGATTAGAAAGTCAGTGCAGCAAGAGTGAGTAGACCTGGAGTCACTGGTACAAACCTATGATCACTGACAGCACACTGAGCTGACCTGTGATTTCCATTTAGTCTACTGGCATGGACGTGGTTTTCAAATGAGCTGTTTTGGATTATGGGCTGCGTCAGTCTGCATGTCTGCATCATAGCTTTACATGGACAGGAAATGTTAGAGAATTAAAAATGAGACTATATGTGGTTTCACAGAGATGAAAAAACAATACAGGCACATCTGTGACCAAGCAAAAGTTATTCTAAAGTCGAAGCAGTAATCAGGAGGTATAGAACAAGTCATAGTACCGCTAATCAGAGCTACAGTGGTGGTCCACCTAAAATAATGCCACTACCTGCACAGTCTACCTCTGTAGGACAGGTGGGCAGGTGCTACAGAACTGTCACATCCAAGTCTTCTGAATGGAAATCAGTGGTTCTGTAACAGCTCAGACAGTGTGAAGGACCGTACACAACGTCAGCCTCTATGGTTAGTGTCAAGAAAAAAGAAGAAGTCTGATGAATGTTACATGTTCTGGGGTGAGATGAGAGCCTCGTTAGGACATCCACAGTGAATGTATAGTCCTGGGAGGTTAGCAGCTAATGATATGGGGCTGCATGACTGCAAAAGGTGTTGAATAGATGACATTTGATCAGTGGCTGTGGATATACCAGAAAACAAGACTGAAGAGGAATATTCCAGCATGATAATCATACAAAACACACAAGAGTCTCCAAAGTTAAAAGTCAGACTATGACCTGGCCAAGTCTGTTGCATGACTTTAATCCAATAAAACATCTTGAGGACATTTTAAAGAGAAACAAAGAGCATCACAACCCCTTCAGCAAAGAGCAGCTGAAAAAAAAAGGCAGAATATCTCTCCAGAAGGTTGTCTGTCTCTAAGTGTAGCCCTGTGATAGACTGGTTACCTGTCCAGGTGAACCTGCCTTCACCCTGAGTCAGCTGGGATAGACTCCGCCCCCCATGACCCTAGTGAGGATTAAGGTGTAGAGATGATGGATGGATGGATGGATGGTGTCCTCCATGCTGAGGATTGAGTCTCTCATCAGAAATAAGGTTGACATACAATGTATTAAAAAAAATAAAAGCTTTTAGGTAATGAAAGTTGTTCTGACTGTTGTTGAGTTTCTACTGTGGATCCTGCATTTTAAATATAGTAAATCTAAACTGTCAGTTTTTAATTTCACACAGGAGCAAATACTCTACTGTTCATCGTAGAAGTAATGCAGTACTGTGACATTTAAGTGATTTTCCACTAACATCTGTAGTATGCTGTAGGTCTCACATTCTGATATTTGTTCTACCCCAAATCTAAATCTAGATCCTGTCCAGTGAGGACAAACGTGCCAACTTCGACCGTTACGGACAGACTGACGATACACAGCCGTATGGCAATAACCGCTACGGCCATCGCCATGACAGCTTTTACTTCGACGAGTCCTTCTTCAACTTTCCCTTCAACAGCAAGAATCACAGAGACTTTGCCGACAGCAAGTACACGCTGCACTTTAACCAGTATGTCAACGACGTGGTGCCAGAGAGCTACAAGCGGCCGTACCTGATAAAGATCACCTCTGACTGGTGCTTCAGCTGCATCCACATCGAGCCTGTGTGGAAGGAGGTGGTGCAGGAGATGGAGAGTCTAGGTCTGGAACCACCCTATGAATTACACAAAGTCTACCAACAGTGCTGCCCTCTCTGAAATCGAACAGGGTGAGTTCTGAAGGCTGATGTGTGTTTTTGGACATCCTGTCTGTGCAGGTGTTGGGATCGGCGTGGTGGATGTTGGCTATGAGCGACGCTTAGCTAATCACCTCGGCGCTCACCGCACCCCGTCAATTCTTGGAGTCATCAATGGAAAAGTGACGTTTTTCCATTATGCTGTTGCGAAGGAGCACCTGAGACAGTTTGTAGAAGACCTTCTTCCTCAGAGACTGGTGGAGCGGGTAAATATCTGCATGTGATGTGATAAACGTGGCATTAGGCATGTTATGTAATGTGTGAAAACAGATTTATAATGAATCCAAAGGTCGTCGGTTTAAATGAATCAAACCTTTTATATTTTCCACATCTCAGGTGACTGACAAGAATGACCTGCAGTTCTTGAACAGTTGGCACGAGCTCAACAAGCCGCATGTTCTCCTGTTTGACCAAGTGCCTGCAGTTCCTCTGCTGTACAAAGTAGGTTTGCCATGTTTCATGTGAAATGGACCTCAGGTGCCACTAAAGCTGATTCATCACTAATGCAAACAGGTCAACCTTTTATCCTTCTATCTACATAGCTGACAGCTTTTGCTTATAAGGACTACTTGCAGTTTGGCTATGTGGACCAGGGCCTTTCAGAGACTGCCAATCTGCAGAAACAGTTTAATATTAACACGTATGCTCCAACCATGCTGGTCTTCAAAGAGAACATTGACAAGCCGGCAGACATTATACAGGTAAGTCTG
The DNA here is from genome assembly GCF_000690725.1 of Stegastes partitus. Lineage (NCBI taxonomy): Eukaryota > Metazoa > Chordata > Actinopteri > Pomacentridae > Stegastes > Stegastes partitus. The sequence goes on from NW_007577916.1 coordinate 287,410, forward strand.
AGCTATATGTCTTCTGTGCAAGTAAAGTCATTCCATTTTCACCATTTTTACAGTGACCTTGTTGCACAAATGTTCACTGGAACGTCTCCTCACACTTTGTTCTCTACAGGCTAAAGGAATGAAGAAGCAAATTATTGATGAGTTCATGGCGAACAATAAATTTCTGCTCGCGCCGCGGCTGGTCAATCAGAAGCTCTTTGACGAGCTGTGTCCTGTCAAACAGTTTCACAGACGTAGGAAGTAAGAGAGCCTGAACTTCTACCACCTGTTCACACCTGATAAACCCCACTGAGCTGATTCTTTTCTTGTAATCTCATATAAAGAGGCTATGTCGTGTTTATTGTCTAATTTCCTCCAATGTTTTTCCTTCTCTCAGATATTGTGTCCTGCTGATCACAGGGGATGAAGAGACCTTCTCGTTTGGGAACCAGGCGTTTCTTTCATTTGCGTCCACCAACGCTAAGGAGGTTGTGAGGTTTGCCTATGTGTATCAACGACTGCAGCAGCCACTTTGTGATATCCTCATGCAGAACAAGGACAGTGCACAATCACCACCTCAGGTACATAAGTCCAGTAATGCAGCACAGGGACTGTAGTGTATGGTGTATGGAGTTCACTTTCTTTTTTTACCCCCACTGGCACTGCAAAGGTTTAGTTGTGACCAGTAAAGGATGAAATGTTCTGGTTGTTGGTGCAGCACCAGCATCTCTGATCAATGCAAATGGGCACTTCACCCACATCTTCCCCCTCCCTTCACTTTCATTTGCGTATCGGGAGCCAACAACAAATAATCCAGCCACAAACATTGTCCTACACCGGCTCTGTGAAACACGTTGACTGGCCACCGTGAGTTGTTGTCAACTCGAGTGATGCTGTTTTCAGTCCGCCCGTCTCCTCTGCTGCGCTGACGTCTGTTCTGCTCTGGTTCATCGTACGGTGGAACCAGACCAACACACACAATGTGGATGGACTTGGTCTGGAGAAGACCTCTGTGGGGAAACAGACACACAAAGACCACAGTGGGGCAGACATGAGCAGAGACAGAGGGCTTAAAAACAGCAACATAAAGGACGTATCCACGACAGAATCCACAGGTCTTTCTTTGGGTTTCAGTACACTAGCTGAACGCTGGATGGCGCTGTGACTTTTTTATGCCATCTGGGAGGTCACTTTGTGGATAAGCTCAAGGAGGGCCAGCAGCTTCAAAGAAAGGGATTTACACTAACATGCATGTGCAGCTGAACTAACTGCCAAGTCGTAACTCACTGGTTTCATTCTCTGTTAAGGACACTCCCCAGATCGCTGTTTGCTGCTGTTTGATTGCTGTGTTTAAAAATCTTACACCTTTAGGTTTTTGTCCGTTTTGCTTGTCGTGTGTTGTCTTTGCCAGCCGTTGCTCAGACGTGTCCGTGTGTGTTTGAAGGTTGTGATCCTTGAGCGGCGTAACGCTGCCGGGAAAGCGTTGTTCAAGCCCGTTACCGCCTGGAACGGCAGCGAGGAAGACAAGCAGCGTCTCCTGGAGGAGCTGGAGCGTCTTCAGAAGGACCCGTCCATCCTCGTCCACGACGCCATGCTGCCCGAACTCAACAACGAGTTTGCGTCTGTGAGTTTGAAAACGAGCTGTGCAGCTGTTATTCTAATGACCCAGTTTCTTAACCAGTCCTGGCACTAAGCATTGTTAACGCCCCCCTTCTGTAGATGTTTGTAATCCGATGGATCTATGCATCTTATGATTACCTCTCTGAAGTCATTGATGATATTCTACATAACAACTGGTAGGTAGAACTTAAGTTTGATTGTAGATCTAATGGTTTTAAATTGCACTACTTGATTAGCGAGCAGACTTTCTTCCAGCTGTTCGAGCAGGAAACCCCGCTGAGATGTTAATTTTCTCACTTGCAGGCGTGAGATGATGCCTCTTCTGTCCCTCATCTTCTCTGCTCTGTTCATCCTGTTTGGAACTGTGGTGATCCAGGCGTTTAGGTCGGTTCATACGCATTTCCTGAAGTGACAACATGACGCAATACAAAGAAAAGAAAAGAAAAGAAAAGCCAAATAAAACTATTTCTCCCCTCTGCATATGCATGTATTTGTGTTTTCAGCGATTCAAGTGAAGACAAACAGACAAAACCAAAAGCAAAAGATGGAACGAAAGCAGAAAATGGCTCGTCGGGTTCTGGCGGTACTTCAAGGTAAGAGAGCGTTTTTGTTTTGAACACTTTCTTAGAAGTTTTACCGTCGTGTTTTTACGCTCTGTGATTTTACTGTTGGTTCCAGTCGGCCTCCCAAGAAGAACTTTGTGGAGGTGACGGAGCTGACAGACATCACCTACATGAGCAACCTGGTGAAGCTGAGGCCTGGACACATGAACATAGTGCTGGTCCTCACCGACGCCTCCAAGAACATCCTCCTCAGCAAGTTTGCCAAAGAGGTCTATTCCTTTACAGGGTAAGCTAAACACCCTCAGTGGGATAAGTCTGTGGTGTGAGTCATAGATGCTTCATCCCATTTATTCTTTGTCATCACTCTCCTAGGAGCCTGACGCTGCATTTCTCCTTCCTGAATATTGACAAGCACAGCGAGTGGATGAGCACTCTGCTGGAGTACGCCCAGGACACCATGCAGATTGATGCCGATGAGGACGACGGGGGAAACCGCAAGATAGACTACACCGGCTATGTGCTGGCACTCAACGGCCACAAGAAGTACCTGTGTCTGTTTAAGCCCGTCTACACCGGGGAAGACGTTGACAGCAAGTCGTCTGAGGATGAAGGGGGCACCTCAGGAGGCAGGTCCAGGTCCAGCTCCCGCGACGACCACCCACCACGCAAATCCAATCGATCCCGCAGCATATCCACCCTGCAGATCCACCACAAACTTGACCGCCTGGGGTTGTGGATGGAAAGGCTGATGGAGGGCACGTTGCCTCGTTACTACATCCCAGCCTGGCCAGGACTGGACAAGATCACCCCGGTTAAATAGGAACAGGGGGAAGGACTTAGTGTTTATCTACTGTCACATTACAATGGCTTCATCCATCATGGACATTAAGTTATAGCTGCCTTTTTTTGCACTTATTTCATCGGCACAGATGTGGTTTTAGTTGGGTCAGTTTTCCAAACGTGGCTGTAACCCAGCGACTGTGGGGCAGGTCCTTTAGCTTACCTCTTACGTTCATGGCATGCTGTTTCAAACTGCTGTTACTCATTTTTTTATTTATGCTGCTGAAGAGCCTTGTGAAGAGAAGAAAAATCACTGTGGCCGCCTGTACTCTCCTGCTTTTATGGCCATCAGTCAGACAGGAAGTAAACCTTTTTTAGTTTATGATCTGTACTTTGTAAGACGTGCTGCCAAACCGCATTGGAACCCCAAAACATGAGATCCAAAAAGCCACCCTTGGACAGCAGAATGAAACGACACGAGGAGATTTTCGATTAGATGGGTTTGGAAACAGTGGTGCACGTTTTCAGACTCTCTTTCTGGGGAAGACGTTTGTCGTGTCGCCCTCAGCTGTGCGTATGATAGCGGTGAAACAAACTGCATAAAGAGAGCCAGAGAGAGTGTTTGGCCTCTTTACAGCTGGCCCGTTTTGATGAGAAACGGTTGTGAATGCTGGATTGTCAGTTTCAGAAAGCTGCAGAAACGGTCGACGGGGGGTTTCCGAAGCAACTCAAGGATCCAACAAGCAGCTTGGACGGATTCTAAAGCCTTCATTGATGAATACTGTGAATAGAGATGCATGGAAGTAACATTAAATGTCTTTGCCTTTTTTTGTGCATCTCAACTCAGTTTATTGTTATAAACTGTCTCCTAAATGCCGACTCTATTGTGCGATATGGCATCCTGTTGTTATGACGATGGCTTCCACCCTGGACCTGGAGGCCTGTGAGTTGCGATTGAGAAATGCTGAGGCGGCATCTACTAAAGGTTAAAACTGTACCCGATGCTCATTCTGCTCCTGCCACCTCCGACGTGCAGCGGTACACTGCTCCCAGGGTTCACGCCACATTTGAAACGCTCACTGGAAGTCTTGTTATCTAAGTCGAGCACAATCTGCATCACGTGCTGAACCTCCTTCACTGTGTCAGAACGGCTTCAGCTTGACGTTCATCTGAGCGAGAAGAAAGAAGTCCCTCTGGGTCTCCTGCCACAGTGAAGGTAGCTTGTGATGAATACTCTTCTTTAGGACATTTCTGCAGAACTCTGACGTTGAACACTGTTGGCTCCCACACTGAGGGCTGCTTGTTGGTCTCAGGGTCACAGACTCAACCCTCATCACTTGACATAACGGTCGGGTCGGTTTCACACAGAGTTTGAAGTTTCCTCTCTCAGGACTTCCAGAGAACGTTGTAAATGAGGCAGAGCGTTTGGAGCAGTGTTTAAATCAGGTGTAGCTACGGGTGCAGTCTGGAAGCCTGTGGATCACAACTCATCGTCCGTGTTCTCCTGTCGTTGCATTGAAAGAACAATATTTAGTTAGTTAAATGGAATCTGTTGGGGTTGTGTTTTAAAACGTACTTCACCATAAACAGGAGTTCTTTCGTAGCTCGGGTCTGTTCAGAAACCTTGGTTAGCCAGTAGCTCTGTGTAGCACACATCATAAACAGGTCGTCCCATCTCATCTCCTGAATGTTTTCCAACCGACCGGTTTGTCGTCTTGACTTTTGTTGCCACCCGACAGTGGAGCTCTGTGTATGCTTGCTTGGTTAATTAATTAGTTTTATTTATCTTGAGCATAATAATGCCACTGGTATAATTTAATTGGTACTAAGTGATGTAAATATTGCACATAATCATGTTATCTATAGGACCTGTAATTTGAAGAGTATGTCTTTAGAAAGATAAGGTAATTGTTATACATTATCGAAAAACTACTTTTTGTTTTTTCCTTTTTTTTTTTTTTTTCATTGGTGTAAAAATGCCGTCTGCTTCTGTATGATGTTTGAGTTGGTCTCCAGTAGTGCCGTTATCTTCTTGTTGGTTGTAATAAAACACTTTATGTTTATTAATTACACACAACTGTAATCGTTGTACAGCTTCCCATCCCTACCAGCTTGTTTAGTGAGGCAGTCTATGGCACCTTTGGTAGTTTAAGGTGTTTGACCATCACTAATAAGCTGATCATGAGACCAAACTGCTCTGATTTGTTCTCAGGCCTGCAGCATAAAGCTGCTCAAAGGTTTTTCTTCTGCATAGAAAAGATAGAAAACACACAAAATATAAAAGTAAAGCACAGCTGTGTTGGTTGCTTTCACAGTTTTCTGCCATTTTGTTGTTCATCAGCTCCTCCTCCTGCCTTTTATTAAATATCACAAACGTGTTTCTCTTTGACACTTGGATCACAGATCGGGTTTAACCGGGTGAAGAAGCCCCAACAGGGTTGTAGGTGGGTTACATTATTGTGTAACAGCCACCTTCAGGTATCGAGCTGCTGACTCTCATCATGTCGCTGTTTTTTCCTTTACACATGTAGAGTGACATCTGTGAGAGCAGATTTCAGCAGCGCTGAAGCATCTGAAATCTGGGTTATGCTGTCAGAGCAGGTGGACGTGGATGGCATCACAAATATTCCTGTAATGTGTTTATAAAACATTACATGTACGCCGTGGTTTTCTTCCTCCAACCCTCAACCTGCAGAGAGAGGGCAACTGTCAGCAGCGTTGTTGGTTGACTGACCGGACAACATCTTATACGCAGGCTTTCTGTTAGAACAAGTGGCCTGATAAAGGCAGCCATGACCAGCACCATGGGGCAGAAACATGTGCTTCACATGATAGAAAAGAAAACACCTTACAAGTACAAAAACAATCATTCTACAAAGACATGTGGCTGATGCTCCTTTGAAGAGTACATGACAAAAGTTGAGGGCTTAGTCTGTTATAAAAACTGTGACAAACTGGCCCAGAGAAAGTGACAAGGAGGGAGTCAGTACAAGACATCAACTGAAAACAGAAGCAAACACGGAGCGTGAATGGAGCAATATCAGCACTGCAAGCAGCATGTGTGTGCTGTGGAGGCACTGAAGGTGCAAACACAAGAGAAGGTAGATTCCAGGTGGACAGAAGAGACAGAGGAAGTGATGACATACGTCGGCTTTTATAGCCTTCAGGCCCAGACCCTGAGTGTGATCGCTTGAGGAGCAGATCATTGATTCTTCAGACCCTTTAAATGCAAATGATAACCAGATAGCCTGAAATGTTGTAGCTAGCTGGAGGACACACATTCAGGTTTAAATCAGGCTTAATCTGCAGTTTAACTGGATGTTCCCCCCTCATGTTAAACTACTGCTGCCTCTGACCAACACTGACTGTGAACGGTGCACTCCTGCCCTCTTGTGGCCCATGATGGTACTTTCAGAGGTAATTTCATTATTCTGACATCTGAGCTGTAGGAAATGTTCTCCGTCATGAAGCCATTATGTCTATGCACTCTGCTTCCACTTTATTGATCACCTGCACTGTGGGTCAGTGCAGCCTGGTATTACTGCTCTCTTTCTACAGCGCCACAAAGCATCTGTTAGCACAGCTAGATAAACTATAAAGTTCCATTTATTCCTGAACAACTCTAGAAATCTTAAAGATTTTTATTTAAATGTTTTCCAAGCATCACATTAAGGCTAGAGCGAAAGTTTCCAGGGGAGCCGTAACACCTGAAACACAGGATCAGCTGCATCCAAAGCAGGATCAGACAGAACCAGTGAGCCCAAACACACCTCACAGCTGAAAGACCAGTGGACGCAGTCACATGACCTCGACCGCACTAAACATTATCTACTGAGAAAGCCACAGCCATCTGACACGACAAGACGCTCTTTGGACCGTTGTGAGATCGTGCTGAGATAACAAACGGGTGAAGTCCATGCAGCTGAAGGAGGCAAACTAATACTGAGATGTTCTGAAATGCATGTTCACAGATTCTGTTTCTTTTAGCATAAAACGTGCACACAGAAGTTTAGTGCTGTCAGTGTTTTGAACCTCACTGTTAAATATGTACGAGCACAGTGACGTTTCCAACGGCAGCAATAAACAAAGCATCCGGTATAAACTGTGCAGTGACACAAACTACCTCAACAAAACAGCTGCTGGTCATGTGGCTTCACTTACACAAGTCTGACTACGTTATTGTTGTTTTTTGTCTAATCAGTCTTTCTTTATGTCTCATTTTGACATGTTTTTGAACAACTGTTGATTTGCTGAATAAGAAATCTCTTGTTATACTTTATGTGCAGACTATCAGAGTTTGTTTTATCATGATTAATGATGATGAGAGTTAACTCTGTGTGTATTTTTATGGGACAGTGGTGACAGTTCAATGAGGACCTGTCATGAGAGCTGCCCATGTTCCCACCAGATTCCTGCAAACCTGTTGGTCACTGACGAGTCATGGGGGGATATCCAAATAATGACAGAGTCAAACTGTTAAGGAACGATCATCTATGCTACTCATAGTCACACAGAGCGTCTTGACACGGTTGCACTTGCAAGTACAAGCACCTGCAAGTACAATCACTTCCACATGAGGCTGCAGGCAGAAAATGTCTTTCAAATGACTCCAGGACACACAAGACTGGTTGCTTACATTTTCAGTTTTAGCAACATATATTCAACCCTATTCAGGACTTTCATGTTGTCGTACGTAGAAGGACTATCGCTGGACCCCAAAAAGAATATGTGCAAAATATTTATTGTTCTTCATTATAGACTTTTATACTAAGTTGATGTATTTTTGGTTTCAAATGCATGGCAAATGTCTCTCTTTTTATTTTGAAAAACAAACAAACAAACAAACAAACAAACAAACAAACAAACAAACAATACCTGTCACCTAAATCAAATGGTCTGGGGTCCAAAAGAGCCCAAAAGTCCTGAATAGGGTTAACTCATTATAGCTCTTATGTGTTCAGGTTTTTTTTTTTTGGTAAAGTAGTATTGGGTAACAGGAGATATTTTTCCTCTAAAAATGAGTTATATAAAATCTAAAAACGTGCTCTTCCTGCTTTTTGAAACATGAGGTATAAATTATTCACCCAGACTGTTTTCATTCCACATAGATGATGTGATGATAGTTGATAATCTGGTGTAGACACTAGAATGGTTTCCTGGGTCATGTTTAAACCGAACAGAACATGAGCAGTATGTAAGGGTTAACCAAGTGAAGTGTTTGGGTTTTTTGTTTCGGATTCTTGAAGCAGTTTGTTAATTTTCCAGCAGGTGGTGCTTTAAACCTGTATTAGTGCATTGACCTGTGATGAAATCAAAATTTTTTTCCCCAAAGTTGTCCTTCTGTCTTCTTGCTATAACTTACAGAACATTTTGTTTTTTATTTTTATATTTTATTTTTATTTTTATTAAAGCCTACTTTACTTTTTTATTCTCATTAATCATAACAGGGAACTACGTGTATTTCTCTGTGACACTGGGACATGACAGACACATTTCATCAGGATAAAATATTCCACCGTGCATTCGTGACTAAACCGTAAAACCCGGTTAGTCAGCCCGGTAAGCGGACTACCTGTGTGTCCCTCCGCGGCTCTGGGCCGGTTGTGGGGACAGCAGCGGGACAGGTGAGTGTGGATCACCGTAACCATAGTGAGCGAATCAGAAACTCCGTCAAGTTGAACCGCAGAACCAGACTTTAACAGGATGTGGCTTCAAAATAAAAGCAGGTCTTCAATGCCTTTACTGGGGGACTTTGATGGAACTAGTTTTATTTTCTAGTGGACACCGGAAGTGATGACGTTATTTTCGCCGCCGTGACACCTCCTCCGCCACCGACGCCTGTAATGTTGCCGAAAGCAAAGAAAACTTCTGAGTAGCTTCTCAAGTTTTCTTCAGTGGATACTGGACGGAACCCGCCCGCGGCCCGGTGTCGGTGCTCCGCTCCTGTTATGTAAACTTTTAGCCTGTTGGCGGACGGGCGGTACTCTGGTTCGGGCCTGTCCACTTCACGTTGGCCGAGTTGGGAGGTGAAAGTGAAGTGGTGCGATGCATATGCTGGCGTCAAACGGAACCATCATGGACCTGGGCTCCGAGGTGGTGAAAATTAAAGCGCACTACGGCGGGTGAGTAGCTGTCAGCAGGTGTCCGGCCGGTACCGGTGAGCAGGGAAACACCTGAGGAATGGAGGCTGCTGGTGTTACTGGGCAGTGTGGCCTGGTCCGGGACCCAGCAGACCTGGCCTGTCCTCAGGACCAGCACTGGACCAGACCGTGTTAGATGGACCTACAGGAACATCAGTGGCAGTCTGGTGCTGTCATCAGATGAGTTTTAATGGAATTAGATTTAAAATAGAAAAAGAAAAAGAAATAATTTGACAGATATTGTGAGAGGACAAGAGTTCATTTGAACAGATCCCTCCATCCACACAAACCTCCATAAACCCACTTCTCCATCATCTACCTGAGACAACACCAGTCAGACTTTAGTGATCTGTATTTATGTCTCGTCAGATCCACTCAGCTTCAGTTTGACTGATATCATCTCCAGAAAACAACAAAAACAAGTTTTCTGAAAGTCTACAAAAGTTGAGTTTCTGTTTTTGCAAATGAACTCTTCAATTACAGCTCCAGCAATTTAGATCATATTTTAAATTAATTATTCAGACCTACAGTCGTCCTCAGATGTGTTCACAGCCTCCCATTAGAGAAGGAAAATAAAAAACAGCTTCAGTCACTGAAATAAGTTGAAACTGACAAAAGCAATAATAAATAAAAATTTAATGAACATCATCACGTTGCTTTGAATTGTGGTTCAACAGAAATATAAAATAAATAATAACAATAAAAAAACAGCATGATGGGAGCCATGAACTAACATGTAGCTGAACAACCCTCTGAGCCAATCACTGCCATCAGGTGTTTCCTGTAACTCTCAGTCAGACTTGTGCACCTGTTGACAGGTGTTCTGGACCACTGCTCATCAGCAAAGGCCTCTCATTGGTCCAGGACAGTTTGTTTTTTTAAATTCTTCTTTTCACCCACAATTGAAAAGCAACATCTTATTTCACTAAATTATAATTTAGCAAATTTTTATTTATTATTACCTTTTCTGGTTTCTAGTTATTTGAGTGGCTGTTGTGGATTTTGCCTTTTCTTTAATGGAAGGATATGAACACACCTGAGGACGACTGTATGGTGTATAACTGAACATAAAGTCTGACCTGTTCATGTCATTTCTCAGCCACTGAAACCAGTTCCTCCTCTCCAGTATACTGATCCAGTGAGTCTGCCTCGTCTCCTGACAGAACTCGTGGTTATGTCCTCTTTTTTAATTAAGCTAAACTTGGATGAACAAGATAACTCCGCTGTTCTCCAAAGTTTCCCCAGTTCTACTTACTTTTATAATAATCTGGATCTTTCTTTCTTTCATGACTTATGTGATTCTTTTTCTTTCTGTAAACAACAAAACATTTCACAGCAGCAACGACTTTATGAAACTCCACGTGGCCTTAATAGGCTGAAACCATCATGACATCTCATCCTGGCCTTTTTAGTAGCTCCACCTTTGTGTGGCTTCCTTCCTTCAGGGTGTTCCTACCAGTGCCTGACATATTTGTGCTTATGTGACAGTATTTTTTTGAGAATTACTGAGTTTACGTCAAGTATTTTTTACACACTCATAATAATCTGGGTGTCACAGATGTAAGGCGTCCTACACAGCAGCAGCAAAGAGGAGCTGAATGTTCCTGTTTTCTGTTCTCTGTCTCTGGCCTGCAGCTAATCACTAATTAATCCAAAGATTAAACTCATAAAAAGTTGTCACTGTTTATCAGAGTAATAAACTAATAATCCCTTCATGACTTGAAATGATGGGAGATGTGACTCTACTCCATCAGCCCACTGAGAACATGCAGATGTGTGTCCTCCAGCTCTCCCATGACTCTGCTGCTCTGTGCTCCACAACACCAGGCTGTAAAACTGGAGAAATTCACCCAGACAGGTTTTAGCTGGAAACTGATTCATCATGAAACAAAGAGCTGCACCGTCCACCCTGACAGGATTTGGTCCTTATGTTGGTTGCACATGGAACCAGAAGCCTGACTCAGTGTTTTTCAGACTGTTGTCAGTTCACTGCTGCTCCATGGAGGAAATACCACGACCATGGCCACGACAGGGACGACTTCATGTGTCTTATAAAAGGGCTGCAAGGCGGCTCGGTGGTTAGCTCAGCCCCCCATGACCCTAGTGAGGATGAAGGTGTAGAGATGATGGATGGATGTGTCTTATAAAAAACATGACATGTTAACAATGTCTGTGGTCTTTAAATGTCCACGAGTGCCAAAACATCACAGTGTCCTCAAATGTCTCATTTTGTTTGACATCAGGAAAGAACCCAGATTTGTTCTGTTCATAATAAGTACGGACAGTTAATTAAATAAACTGATAAATCATCATAATGACTTTCTAACCATCTCAGTTTTACTTGTCGATTGGGTCGGTACCTTCAACAGCAAATCAAAGCTCGTCTTAGTGACTGTGCCAGCGAGTGCTGGTGGTCTTTGTTCAGGTCTACGCTCCTCTTCAGCCTGACGGTAGCGACTTTAACGGATGTAACTCAACGATGAGACACAGGAATGAAAATCAGAGCATTGCTGTAGAAACAGAAGCAGTCACGGGTTGGGGACAGCTGGCACCGAACAAAGAAGCCGTGTGGGTCGTGTGGAAACGCTCTGGCTTCAGACACTGAACAGGAAAAAACATTCAAATACTGCAAAACAAGATTCACTGTTAAGGGCAACACAACTCATATGTGTCTTAAACACAACTAGAAGTAAATAGTTATAAATATATTAATAAACCTTCCTCCATAGCATGATTTATTTTCATTTTATGTCCCGCACAAATCATATAAAAATGTTTTTAAATGATTTCCTGCTGGGGTGAATTGTTTTGATTGAGCTGATTTTAGGTGATATTGATCAGGCCTGACTTATAGTGACAGGAAGTGAGCAAAGCAACCACATGATCTCTTTTGAGAAGGTGGGACCAGTTATTGTTGAGTGTTATTAGACGTGCTACGGTACCAGTGTAGATCCAGAGATGCCATCTGGGTCAGTTTGTGTGACGGTGAACTGTAACGCTGTCCGTCTTTAGCATCAAATCTTCAGTTCTTTCTTTACGGCCAGTCTTTGGTGTTCATCTCGATGTGTTTATACTCAGTCTGAGGTTTTCTCAGATGTTAGACCCTCGTCTTTAAGAAGCAGAATTTCATTTCCATGCTAACCTTGCTACAATTAGCATGTTTGCTGTGCAGCGTTAGCAATATTCACATGACAACTGGCATTAAGTGGTAACGTTTGGATATCAACATGCTAATGTTATGTTAGCATTAACTTTAGCATATAGGTGACTTGATTTAACTATAGCTGATATTGTGTTTTGTGGCTGGTGCCTCCATTGATTTTGATGAGTCCAAAAGAATTCTAATATTCATACGAATTTATTGGCTGTTGTTTATTTTCAGCATCATGTGAAGCCCCTGAATAAGGTCTGCATAGAACTATATGTACTGAGATGATAGTTATTTTAGAGTGCAAAAGTAAACAATGTTGTGTTTGTGTACTGCAAATATTTGTTGTTGAGATATAAACACAATACAATCCAGATGTATCTGTGATAAGCTAATACAAGCCTGTAATGGTACTTTATCAGCGGGGCTTCGACTTGTGACCTGTACATTGACTAAATGACCGCCTTCGAACCATTTATACGACGCTGCCGTGTCAGTAAGTGCCTGAATGAGCGATGGTGTGGAGGACCTTGGATCCATTCTGGATTACCGGTAACAGGGCCCACAGTGTGCAGAGCCTGGCGTACGCCGGCATCTCAGTATTAAGAGATCAGAAAAGGTTAAACTGTCTGAAATATTGAAGCCGGAGAATAAAAAGCCACTTTGTCTGATGGTTTATTAATCCAGTTAGCATGCTTAAAGGGCCACTCATGGCTCAGAATCAGATTGTGATGAGTTGTGCTTTGCTCTTTTACATTTAGAGGAGAAAAGCCTTCAGATGCCAGAGTGAGAAGTTTCTCTAACAGAGAGACATGGTGGTTTATCCGCTGTTGGACCTGAACTGTGGCTCTTTCCTGTGCAGGATGGATTATTGTTGACATGTTGTTTCTGTATGACAGCCTCTAAAGTTCTTATGCTGAACTTCCTCCTGACTCTAAACTGGGTCTGGCTGCTTCTTAGCTCTCCACTCGGCAATGACCTCAAATGTATTTTTGAAAGTGTGTGTGCAGGTTCTGAGCATGATTTCACCCCATTAAACTCAGCTTAGGCCTGCCAGCTTCTGGACACCACCGCTGGTGAACTGAGTGGTCATCGACACCCAGAAGCTCGCTGAGTGGAGACTGACTCATGGAGTTCACTTTCACTGAAGAGCTGCTTTAATCTTAATGCTGCCGACCTGTCCAGGTGAACCTGCCTTCACCCTGAGTCAGCTGGGATAGACTCCAGCGCCCCCGCAACCCTAGTGAGGATGAAGGTGTAGAGATGATGGATGGATCTTAATGCTGCTGTGATTGGAAGGTGTCAGACCACACATGGAGCTGCTTGACTGCAGACCAGTCAGAGCAACTACACTGACCCCCACGTGAGCATCAGAGCTGAACCATGGAGCAATGGAAGAAGGTGTCCCGGCCTGGTTATGGTTTCCTTCTTCTTCATGTAGACAGCTGTGTGTGTGTGTGTGTGTGTGTGTGTGTGTAACCCTAAACCCTGTGGCCGCTGTGAGCTGCTGTAGGGCGGCTGTGGCTCAGATGGTGGAGCAGGTTGGTGGTTCCATCCCCAGTTCCTCGCCTGCTGTGTGTGCTTGGGCAAGACGCTGAACATGAAGTTCCTCCTGATGGTTGACAGGCGCCTCGCTGGCAGCTTTATCACCACTGGTGTGTGCATGTGTGTGTGACACTTTCCTTTTTGTCTGTATCGACCTTCCAAAGACAACAGAATGAAAACGTCATTGTGAAGCGTTGATGTGTAACATCAGACGTGGAACTCACTGTCAACATAAACCAGGTGTTTAACTCTGTACCTGTGAGTAGGTGAGGGTCTGCTGGGGTCTGTGTGATATAATTTCATCATGTCCTCAAGTCAGCAGAAGTCCTGCACACAGCCTGAAATGTGTGTCCACTCAGTAACTGTGCTTCAAAGGCAGCAGTGGTCTCATGTGTGAAACATAGATATGACCGACTACGGATGTTTGCAGCGTAGTCTCCCACACAGTGGACAAACAGGACGACATCAACGGCTACAAGTCCATGGTTTAGTATCATCAGCACTAGTTGGCTGTTTATTTAATGCATTAAAGAAAAACAGCAGCTTGTTCAGTTTTAACATCGCTTCACTACTTTTTTTAAATACAGTTTAAAATGTTGTTCATGGCTTTAAATGGACTGAATGGTTTGGCTTCCAGCTCCATCGCTGTAGGATGAACCCTGAGGTTAGCAGAGAAGGTCTCAGACAGAGATCACTGAGCTTCTGCTGTTTAACTCCCTCAGTGGACCAAATTACAATCTGCACTGTTACGCCTGTGCTGTCTTTTAAAACTTCTAACGGCCTGTGTGATATTATTATCATTATCATTATCGTTAGATGTGTTTGGTCTCAATAAATGTTTGTTAATTACCTCCACTGAGTCTTAAAGGGAGTCGCAGAGGTTCAAAGTGAAGAACATCAATCTTTTTGACTGAAACTGAAGAAACAGTGCAAGTTACCAAGGAAGCGACAGAAGGCGGCTAAACAAACAGTGCAAAGGTTGGCCAAGGAGCTGCCTTTAATCACAGAGTCTGAGATTTGCCCATATGCCAAATACAATAACACAATGGGTCTTTAATCTGCGCTCCACTGATAAAGGTATTGATGTAGTTCTATATTTGCTGTATGACCACAGCTTAGTTCTAATGTGATGCAGCTGCAGGTAATTCGACGTGTTTGTCATCAAACGTCCGTCTGCAGCAGAAGACAAAGGTCGTCTTGTCTTTTTCTTTTTTTTAGACGACGGATGCGTTTGAGATATTGCAGGAAGTCACAGTGAGGCGTTAGATGAACCGCTGCAGGTGACAGACGGCACACCTCCAACTCCTCAGCAAGGTCGCCAACTTCTGTCGCCGTGCCCTGCTGCTCACAGGCCGTATAGAATCAGGTCACGCTTACTCAGAAAAGTTGAAAAGGACTTCGTTAAAGAAATCTCTGGGCTAAAGTACAACTAAGATGCTAACAATGCTCATGAAGTCCTCCTGAGCTGAGCTGTGTGTGAGTTCAACATGGCAGATACAGTTTAGTGAGTTCATATCTGAAACTGTTCTCCACATAAGTTTTGCACCTCAGTCCAGCTTTAGAGCTCCGCATTGATCAAACGTCAAGAAGCCGAATAAGTAGGACTGCTATCTGATAAAGGTAAATATTATCAGCCACGCTCACAGACGTCATATTTATCACACCAGAGTTCACTCAACCACATCTAATTGGATGACAAAGCAGTGACTAATGCAGCATGATGAGATAACACCAGCTCACCGATATGTAGACGTGAACCTGTGTGTGTGTGTGTTTGGTGTGTCTACTGCGTGACATCACTCCACCCTGACTTGTGTGGGTGTTGACCGTGTGGAGCAATGCCTGCTGGGAAGCAAGCTGTCTCTGCTCCACCTTGTCAGAGTCCAACAAACACTTGCCATAAACACTCGACCACACACGCCCAGAAACCTGTCAGACGCACTCACGAGGGACCGCTCACTGCAGCTCCTACACATTCACAAGCAGGGTTTACACACACACACACACACACACACACACACACACACACACACACAC